>NC_088341.1:12870000-13010000 GCF_036884655.1 Musa acuminata AAA Group
AGGCTTGAAATTTTGAGGAGCGTCGTCGTAGCCCTGCTGTGTGGATCACCGCTAAAGAGGAGGACGCTTGACCTCCTTCACCCTCTCCTAAAGATCTGTAAGGAAATAGGGATATACAATCTCCCTAGGTAACACAATCTACTCTATACGTAGTTTTTTCAATTTCGCAGATTTTGCGCACCAATGTTCGCACGACGATGAACATCTCTTTGGGAATCGGGGATTTTGTTTTCTTGCTCTTCCGCTGCGCATCTGATGTCGCCCCTAAGATTTCCCAATAGAGACACCAAGGATGTCCTATATGAGTGCTCCACTCTTTGATACTAGACTTATAGGTTTGGTTGTCTTAGATCTAGTACAGCTGGTCATTGGGAGTGGTAGTCGACCTTACGAGGGCTATTGAGTGTCAATAGAGGATCATCCACTCTCGGCGTCATGAGAAGAATATCCCATGTGTTCTTGCTCAGACAAATCCCTGGCCAGGGTCATTTGGGTTGAGAGGGAAAGAGTTCTCCGGGAGAATCCGATTAGAGCGAGACTCGAGTAGAAACCGTATGGGTTTGACAACACCATGCTCGATATACGGTCTTTGGGATATTAGATGGATGAGGGACTATAGATACATGGTAATTGAGGACATATAGGTCCAATGGATTGGATTCTCTTGTATCGTCTGGGGACTATGGCGTAGTGGCCTAGTACATCCGTAGTCGATGAGTCAAGTGAATTATTACAGAGATAATAATTCAATGAGTTAGAAGGAGTTCTGACAGGTATTACTCACGGCCAGCTCAATATTGGGCCTAGAGGGTCACACACATATGGTAGGCATTGCGATGAGTAGAGGTTCGGATATGAGATATCCGATGGAGCCCTTGTCTTATTGGATATCCAATAAGCCCCTGAATTATTGGATCCCATGGATGAGATCCAATAAGAGCCTATGAGAGATTATTGGATAGAGATCCACTAATCTAAAAGGCTTAGGTTATTGGATGCAGATCCAATACCCACTAGGCGAGGATCCATTAGGGTTTGATAGGGGACCTTTATAAATAGGAGGGATTCAGAGCCTCTTAGGCTAGAGCCTTTGCTTGCCTCTCCTATTCTCTTTCCCCTCTCCACCTCAGAGTAGGCCTAGAGTTTTGAGGAGCGTCGTCGCAGCCCTACTGTGTGGATCACCGCTAGAGAGGAGGACGCTTGACCTCCTTCACCCTCTCCTAAGGATCTGCAAGGAAACATAGATATACGATCTCCCTAGGTAACACAATCTACTCTATACGCAGTTTTTCAGTTTCGCGGATTTTGCGCACCAATATTCACATGACGACGAACATCTCTTTGGGAATCGGGGATTTTGTTTTCTTGTTCTTCTACTGCACATGTGATGTCGCCCCCAAAGATTTTCCCAACACCGGCAAGCTCCTGGACATCATGACGATTTTCTTGGCAAGTTTCGACGAGCTTCTCTGGTAAGCTCTGAGACTTCTCGGCTGGTTCCGACATAACTTCCGATGAACGTTTGGACTTCCGACGAACTCTCGAACTCCCAACGAAGTTGTGTTCTTGACTCCGGGACTTTATTTTGCTTCATGCCTTGCTATCATAGTTAATCCTATACATGTAAAATACACTTTGATCTAGATAATTAATATTAAGCATTAATCATTTTGTTCGGCATGTCATTAGTCCCTCAACGCTTCGTCCAATTCTTCGGTGCATCATCTTCTTTTGTGGCCTATTGCCCAATCGACCAATTGACTCCGCAACTCCGATATCCTTAGCGCAATATCCACTCTTCTTGGCCCGATGCCCGAATCCATGGCTCAAAGCCTTCTATCGATATGTCAATCGATCCTTCGGCCCAACGTCCAATCTTCTGACATGTTTTCCTCCGGCACAACATGATTTTTCCTGCTTTAATTGTCTCATCCTGATCGAAGCATCCTACGTCACTCAAAATGCAGATTAAATCATAAATACTATTAATTGATTTCATTATCAAAATATGAGATTAAACACAGACTGGTGTGCTGCATACCCGTTTATATGATGGATGCAACTGGTCTCATAGCTGCTCTTGTGGGGACACTAGGGATACAGTTGCTAGTTATAGGTGCCCAGCAAGCCAATCACATGAATGATGGCATGTGTGACTTGACACGCACTCTTTTTCCTTATTATATTTGGCATTTATCACTTTATATTGACTATTACATATATGCATGTATATATTGTGATATCCCTAGATCTATGCAATGGGAATCGGATCGTGATGTGATCATGATAATGAGATCGATTCGCCTTTAAATACAGATCCTAAATAATTCCGATCATAGGTTACTCAAGAGGGACATCGAGATAACCGGACAGACTGGTGTGCTGTATACCCGTCCATATGATGGAGGCAACTAGTCTCATAGTTGCTTATGTGGCGACACTAGGGATACAGTACAAGTGCTCATTGGAGAATGAGTTCACTGATTGATCCGCTTACGGAATACTGGATGGTTGATGATGCCTTATTGTCAAACGGTGATTCCGTAGTTCCAGTGGTTTATCTGGTCCATAAACTTTAGACACCAATGATGTCCTATATAAGTGCTCCATTCATTGATACCAGACTTATAGGTTTGGATGTCCCAGATCTAGTATACCCGGTCATCGGGAGTGGTAGTCAACCTTACGAGGGTTATTGAGTGCCGATAGAGGATCATTCACTCTCGGTGTCATGAGAGGAATATCTCATGCATTCTTACTCAGACAAATCCCTGGCCATGGTCATTTAGATTGAGAGAGAAAGAGTTCTCCGGGAGAATCCGATTGGAGCGAGACTCGAGTAGAAACCGTATGGGTTTGACAATACCATGCCCGATATACGATCTTTGGGATATTAGATGGATGAGGAATTATAAGTACATGGTAACTAAGGACAAACAGGTCTAATGGATTGGATTCCCTTATATCGTTTGGGGACTGCAACGTAGTGGCCTAGTACGTCCGTAGTCGATAAGTCAAGTGAATTATTATGGAGATAATAATTCACTAAGCCAGAAGGAGTTTTGACAGGTATGACTCACAGCCAGCTCAATATTGGGCCTAGAGGGTCACACATATATGGTAGGCATTGCGATGAGTAGAGGTTCGGATATGAGATATCCACCGAAACCCCTATCTTATTGGATATCCAATAAGCCCCTGAGTTATTGGATCCCATGGATGAGATCCAATAAAAGCCCATGAGAGATTATTGGATTGAGATCCACTAATCTAAGAGGCTTGGGTAGTTGGATGGATATCCAATAGCCAATAAGGGAGGATCCATTAGGGTTAAGTTGACAAGGGACCTCTATAAATAAGAGGGATTCAATGGTTCATAGGCTAGAGCCTTTGCTTGCCTCTCCTATTCTCCTCCCCCTCTCCACCTCGGAGCAAGCTTAGATTTTGAGGAGCGTCATTGTAGCCCTGTTGTGTGGATCACCGCTAGAGAAGAGGACACTTGACCTTCTTTACCCTCTCCTAGAGATCTGTAGGGAATCAGGGTTATATGATCTCCCTAGGTAACACAATCTTTATTATACGCAGTTTTCTGTTTTGTGGATTTTGTGCACTAATCTTCGCACGATGATAAACATCTCTTTGGGAATAGGGGATTTTGTTTTCTGTTCTCTCGCTACGCATGTGATGTCACCGCCAAAGATTTCTATAGTGGTATCAGAGCCAGGTTGTTTGTGTGATAGATTAGTTTTGAACTGCATGTGTTATGCTTTGGAAAAGCCTTTGGCGTCAAAATCGTTGACGCAAAAGTGAGAAAGGGCAGCAACTATTGCTGCCCTTGCTGTCGTCGCATATGGTAGCACTGCCATTTGCATGCAAGCAAGCCGCCTGCAATGGCAACCGTAAGGCCGGCCGCATGCAGGCAGGGCCGTAGGCACTACGGTCACTTGCACGGGGGCATTGCGCCCGTGCGCAAGGGCGGCGCCTGCAGGTGCTGGACCCACGGGCAAAGGCGCCACGGGGTGAGGCACCTACGGTCGCTGCTCCCGCGGGCTAAGGCACTGTAGGGTAGCGGCACCTGCGGTCGCTGCTCCAGCGGGGTGACGTGCCACAGGGCAGCGGCGGCTGCGGCGCTTGCGACTACTACTCCCTCGGGCAAAACCCCCCACAGGGGCGGTCGCCCGGTGAGGCAGCACCGCCCGCGGGAGGGGGGGGGGTGCCCACCTATAGCTAAGATAACTTAAGGGAGACCGATTCATAACCATGTCCTAAAAATGATTGAGTAGATAGAGAAACTCACAAATCTAGGAATGATCCTAGAGGATAGGAGGCAGAAAGCACTATCAAGAAAGAGAAGTCAGTTCTCTATACTAGTGAGATTATAAAGAAAAGGAAAGTAGAAAAGTCTCTTATGAAGGGCAAGGGCAAGGGTAGACCAAGTAAAGCAATGATTGCTAAGAAAGACCCGGCAAAGGACAAAGGCTAGTACTTCCATTGTGGCAAAGATGGGCACTGGAAGAGGAACTGTAAAGAGAATCTTGCAGAGAGGGCAAAACAGAAGCTTGTAAAAGCTTAAGGTACATTCATGATCAATCTCCAATTGTCAGATTTTTGTGATAGTGCAATGGTATTGGATACCGGTATTGCTTATCACATCTACAATTTGTTATAGATTCTAGCAAAGCCGAGGAGATTGGCATAAGGAACATTGCATAATGGTTTGTTTATGCTAGACACTACTCTACATATCATGAATGTAAGTGTATCTAATAGGAAACGAGATGAGGTGAATAGCGTAAATGTATTCAGATTTGAAAGAAAACAAAAGCAAGAGCATACAAGGATTTCAAGAAATCATATATAGCTCAATTGAAATAAGAAGGTTAGGTGAATTCAATGTCCAACGAAATGAAACTGAAAGAGGCACATATCAAAAGCAAATGCGGAACAATGGGATGCATGTGCCGAATCATTATGATGCAAACATGATCTTTAGATGATAGCTGCAGATGTACAAATAAATAAAGGACAAAGTATACAGAAATTTAAGGTAATAATGTGAAGCTTAACTGAAGTAAGAGTTTTTTGCCGAAATCGATTTCCAAAGAGAAGAAACAAGGAAAGCCGAAATCGAACAAAGCTCGATTCTGGCAGAATTTGATAGGGACATTGTATGAACTATTTGGATAACCAATTTTGCTCCAATTTATACAAAATAGATGTCATTAGAAAGCTTTGTCAATCTAATTTTAGGCAAATCAAGTTTAACAAGAATTGGAATTTACAACAGGGAGTTACAGATCATTTCGTAGCCAAAGGTCTGAAAATATTAGCTCTATTTTACTGAATCTATAGGGTTGATGAAAGCAGATGTTTCAGTTAGCAATTGTACTCCAAAAATTTCAAATCAGGTATATACAGAAAGCATTTTGAGTCTAGCTTCGAATAAATCATACTTTGTATGAATCTGAGTTCACAGCAGAAAGTTATAAGTAGTTAAGCAACAAGAGATCAGAAATTTCAGTCCCTATTTTGCAGAATTTGTAGGGTTAATTGAAACAGAAGTCTTAGTAGGCATTTAAACTCCAAATCATTCAATCTTAGTGTCAAAATAAAGATATTTGAGTCTACTTTCAAATGGATTAGGTTTGCCTAAATCAGAGTTTAGTGCTAAAAGTTAGTTCTAAAACAATGTATAGAAGTCAGATTACCGAAAAGATTTCAGATTCTTGGCTTTGTATCAAAAGGAAAGAACGGTTTGGTACTAAGCTGAAATCTTTTGAATTATGAAGAATTAAAAGGAAAACAGAGATTAGGAATTCTGTAGGAAGAGGTTAGAACACTTGCCTTAAACAAATTTGATTCCCAAATGGGGGGAGTTGATGCAAAAACCTCAATCAAATCTTCTTCTTCAATTCCTCTTCTTCTTCTTCTTCCCTACTCTTCTCTTCTTAGACTCACGTTGGATGCAGCATCTGAAGGTTACATTTAGTTTCTCCTTTAATCTCTTATTTAATTACTTTTGGTTAACACAAGAGTTGCAAAGTTTCAAGGTGGCAAGCAAACTTAGGTGGCACCATTAGGTTAGCTAATGACACATGTCCACTATTTTTTTTTTTTAACTTAAATCTGAAACTTTCATAAATCATATCAAACTTCTATTATAATATTATTTAATAAAAAAAATTATTAAATAATCCTCATATTTACAAATAAGCATTTACTAAATTTTCAAAAATGGGGGATATTACATTTACTCCTTTTGACGGGATTAAGAGACAACCCTTACAGATTTTCACTCCTATCTTGAATGATCAAAACTTACATGAGAAGAGGGAGAAGAACTTTTGGCCTTTTACAACACTTTTGAGCTCTCAAATTCTCATAATAAGATCAAGATTTCAGTACCCTTAAATGCGGGAAAGGGTGGGGTTTATATAGGCCCCAATTGGTTTGAATTTAGAGCTCAAAAATGTTATCTACCAAATTTCCAAGGTCCTGGCGGTACTACCGCCTGGCATTGCTTGGAGACCGAGCTCAGGCGGTACCACCGCTTGATAGGGGCGGTACCACCGCTCAACTTCGCTTGGAGACCGAGCTCAGGTGGTACCATTGCCTGACAGGGGCGGTACCACCGCCTAGCATTCCTAGGAGACTGAGCTCCTAGGCAGTGCCACCGCCGACCAGGAAATCTAGGTTCGAATGGGCTGATCCATTTAGCCCAATTTGGGTCTGTCAAGGGTCCAATTGCCCCCAGATTAAGTTAATGGGATCACCTCCCATTCCTAACTTAATCTATATGCTAACTACGATATTTAAGGCATTAATACTGTAACTTGCTCCGGTGCGTCAATCGCTTCTTCCAGTAAGCTTCCAGCGAACTTCCGACGAACATCCGACGAACCCTCGGTGATGCTCCGGCGGACTTCCGGCAAACTCCTGGACTTGCGACGATCCACTTGGCGAGTTTCGACGAGCTTCTTTGGCAAGCTCCTGGACTTCTCGGATTTGTTCCCGCAGAACCTCCGACGACCATCCGAACTTCCGTCGAACTCTCGAACCCCCAATGTGATTATAGTCATGACTCCAACGCAACTCCTACTGCATGTCTTACTGCCATCATAGTTAATCCTAAATATGTAAAACAAACTTTGATCTAGATAATTAATACTAAGCATTAATCAAGTTGTCCGGCATGTTATTGGTCCCTCGACGCTTCGTCCGATTCTTCGGCACATCGTCCTCTCTTGTGACCTATTGCCCAATCGGCCAGTTGACTCCGCAACTCCGATATCCTTAGTGTAATATCCACTCTTCTTGGCCCGATGCTCGAATCCATGGCCCAAAGCCTTCTATCGATATGTCGACCGATCCACCGGCCCAACGTCCAATCTTCTGACATGTTCTCCTTCGGCACAACTTGATTTTTCCTGCTTTAATTGTCTCAGCCTGATCGAAGAATCTTATGTCACTCAAAATGCAGATTAAAACATCAACACAATTATCAATTGGTTTCATCATCGAAATATGAGATTCAACAATCTCTCCCTTTTTGATGATGACAACCAATTGATGACGGAGTTAAACTTAACTCCCAGAGTTTAACCAAACTCCCCCTATCAATATGCCTTATTGATAAAAACTCTTGGATTCAAACATCCAAGCAACATGTCATGATCAAATCATGACATACAATCAACATACTTCTCCCCCTTTGTCATCAACAAAAATGAGAAGTACAATTCTCATGTGTTTAAATATAAATTCAAATTATTGCATGAAAAACATGAAGTTTTATCATCATGCAAGTTGTAAGCGAGAAAATTTTACAAGTGTTACATCATGCTTAAAACATTCAAGCTATCAAGTTGTAGATATGCAAGGTAGCAAGATAGCATGTTCTACTTCATACAAGCTAGCAAATTTAAAGATGTGCAAGTTGGCATATTTGTTTTTCTTTGCGATAGGCAAGATAGCATTTCTTTATAATATTCTAGATAGCAAGTTCTATATCATGCTAGCTAGCAAATTAGAGATGATCAAGAAAGCAACTCTTGCTTCTTGAAATATGCAAGTTGCAAGCTAGCAAATTTTTGCTTCCTTTGCAATATTTGAGCTAGCAATTTTGCTTTTGTTGCCAAGTACAAGTTAGCATGTTTTGCATTTTGAGATAGGCAAGATAGCACTTTTGGTATGCAAATTTATAGCATGCAAGCTATCAAATTTTATATATAAAGAAAGTTAGCAAAATTTTACATTTTTGAGGTGTGCAAGATGGACTATTTTGCCTCTTTTTAAAATGTGTAACTTAGCAAACATTGCTTCTCTTGAGATTTGCAAGATAGCACTTCTTGCTTCCTTTTTTAGATTAGCAAGCTAGCAAGTTTATCTTTTTTTTCAAATTGTGCAAGCTAGCATATTCGTTTTCTAGCACGTTTTGCTCCCCCTTTGTCAATTATTAAACAGAAGGGAAGACCCTTTACGGTAATTTCTAAATTATGACAAAGGTAAGGTAACAAAGATGAAAAAATCAAGATGTGAGTGTCAAAATAATTTTTTATCATGAATATTTTATCATTGCATGCATTATTATCATAAGTGTTTCATGCATTCATATCATCACATGAAGAATATTAAAAAAAAATAATTGGGTGATGAGATAAACATTTCATGAATACAAGGAATTGCATAAAAATCATATCATGAAAGATTAGAATATGTGAATATCAAAAGGCATGATTTCTTTTTGACAAACCTCCTCATAAATAATCAAAAAAAAATCTTAGGAGATCGATTAAAGAAAAATCTTGATTCATAATAAAATTTCATGTATCGAATATCAAGAAATCAAGATGATGATTCATAAAAAATATCACAAGTTATATTCAAGAGAAAATTCATCATTCATTTTCAATTCATTCAATTCATCAAATCAACATTTCTTGGATATCCATAATATCAAAACATGGTTTCAAATATTTAACGTATAACATGCATAAATTCAAAAATCGAAAGGAGAAGGGAAGAATTCAAAGGTACAAAGATTTCAACCATCTCATAAACAAACGAAGGATCAAGTTATGAATCCAAAATTCCATGAATCATTTCGACAAATCTCCTTTTAAATAATCAAAATGATCATCAAAGGAAATCTCATGTTATTCCAAGAAATCAAGATCATGATTTTGACAAAACTCATTTCAAATTCAAATCATCAAAATCATTTTTATGGTTCACAAAATTCATAACATAAGTATATTCATGATTTCATTGATAATATATTCCCCCCCCCCCCCCCTTTTTTTTAAGTGTTTCATTTTAAGTAATTGATTTTATATTAGCATACTTTTTCATTTATGTCAAATAAAAACATGCATCAATGTTTAGGATCGAAAAATGAATTTCGTCATAAAACCAACAAGACCAATAAATCACAAAAATCATCAAGTATAACTTTAAAATCTCATGCATAAAATTGTTAATCATGGTATCAAAATATTTAATATTTTTATTACATCATTATGCATTACTTCAAATCAAACATGATTTTTTTTAATCAAAATCGAGAAATGACAATGGAAATCAACATGATACACATTATTACTTCTTAACCACATATAGCATGATTTCATAAGGTATTTTTAATCAAAATCATTTTGTTTATCATAAATATATAATTTTCATAATTATTTTTAAAATTACTAGAATGATAATCATGATTCCTAATTTTTATATTTTCATTATTAAATTATTAAACTTGTAAATTTTAAGAAAATTAATTCTAAACTAAATAAAAAAGGAAAATGCATCATGAAAAATATCATGTAATTTTGAAATAAATTAAAGGTATTTTGATTACCTCATCGTCGAATGCCGTTAAGGCGTAGTTTGCCATCTCGCCTTTCTTGATTTTCTCCTCGTCTTCGGAGGAGTTTGATTCATCCAATTTTTTGTTCTTCTTCTTACATTCAAAGCAAGTAGTTGCGTTCTTTTTGTTTTTAAATTTTTGTTTCATAATTTTCATTGAAAGTTCGAGTTCACCATCACTTGAGCTTATGCTCGAGTGGTATTCAAATGTTCTATGTCCCAAATCCTTCCTGTTCTTTGGAAGGTGGTTCTCAAGTTCTTCACGTGCATTGCACGTTACTTCATAGGTCATCAAAGACCCTATTAGTTCTTTGAGAGAGAAATGGTTCAAATCTTTTTATTCTTGAATAGCAATTACTTTTGAATCCCAAGTTTTAGAAAGTGAGTTCAAAATCTTGTTAACGAGTTCAAAATTCAAAAAATATTTGCGAAGAGCTTTTCAACCATTGATGACATCCGTAAAACGGGTGTGTATGTCAACAATGGTTTCGCTTGGCTTCATTCGAAAAAGCTCGAAATCATGCATTAAAAAATTAACTTTAGAATCCTTAACACTACTTGTGCCTTCATGTGTGATTTCAAGAGTGTGTCATATGTCGAAAGCCGATTCGCAAGTAGAAACCCGATTAAACTCGATTTTGTCTAAGGCGTAAAATAGAGTGTTCATAGCTCTAGCATTTAAAGAAAATATCTTCTTCTCCAAATCATTCCAATCTTTCATTGGAAGAGAAGACATTTTAAAACCCAATTCGACAATGTGTTATAAATTCAGATCCAACGAAAGCAAGAAAACTCTTATTCGAGTTTTCCAATAAGTATAGTCCGTCCCATTGAAAAGGGAGGATGAATGAGAGAGTGACCCTCTTGGTTGCCGAAAAGAGCCATTTCTCTTGGGTGTTAATCCAAGTGAAAAATAACCTGGCTCTGATACCAATTGTTAGGATCAAGAGTACTAAGAGGGGGGGGGAGGGTGAATTAGTGCAGCGGAAAACTTTTGACGATTTAAAACGATGTTCGTACGATAAAAACACTTTCGATGAAAAACTATTTTGGAAAGTTCTTCAACTGAAGATTAAACGAAGTACAGTTGAAGAAAAGTAATGGAGGCAGTTTGCAGTTAAGATAGAGAGCATAATGTAAATGCAAACCGAGATTTAGAGTGGTTCGGTCAATCTTGACCTACATTCACTTTTGGCTTCCTCCTCCAATAAGGTCACTGATGTCCATTAGAGGCCTTCCTTCAATAGGTGAAGGCCAACCACCCTTTTACAGCTTTACTCCTTTTGACGGGCTTAGGAGACAACCCTTACAGGTTTTCACTCCTCTCTTGAATGATCAAATTTTAAATGAAAAGAGGGAGAAGAACTTTTGGCCTTTTACAATACTTTTGAGCTCTCAAATTCTCAAAATAAGATCAAGATTTTGGTGCCCTTTCATGCAGGAAAGGGTGGGGTTTATATAGGCCCCAACTAGTTTGAATTTAGAGCTTAAAAATGTCATCTCCCGGATTTTTGAGGTCCTGACAGTACTACCGCCATAACTGGGTGATACTACCACCATAACTGGGCGGTACTACCGCTTGGCATTGCTCGGAGACCGAGCTCAGGCGGTACCACTGCCTGACAGGGGCGGTACCACCGCTCGGCTTCGCTCGGAGATCGAGCTCAAGCGATACCACCGCCCGATGGGGGCGGTACCACCGCCTAGCATTCCTGGGAGACTGAGCTCCTAGGCGGTGCCACCGCCAGCCAGAAAATCTAGGTTTGAATGGGCTTATCCATTCGGCCCAATTTGAGTCTATCAAGGGCCCAATTGTCCCTAGATTACGTTAATGGGATCACCTCCCATTCCTAACTTAATCTACATGCTAACTACGATATTTAAGATATTAATACTACAACTTGCTCCGGTGCGTCAATCGCTTCTTCTGGCGAGCTTCCGGGGAACATCCGACGAACACTCGGTGATGCTCCAGCGGACTTCCGACAAACTCTTGGACTTGCAACGATCCACTTGGTGAGTTCTGATGAGCTTCTTTGGCAAGCTCCTAGACTTCTCGGATTTGTTCCCACAGAGCCGTCGATGACCGTCCAGACTTCCGTCGAACTCTCGAACCCCCAATGTGATCATGGTCTTGACTCCGGTACAACTCCTGCTACATGTCTTACTACCATCGTAGTTAATCTTGCACATGTAAAACAAACTTCAATCTAGACAATTAATACTAAGCATTAATCAAGTTGTCCGGCATGTCATTGGTCCCTCGACGCTTTGTCTGATTCTTTGTGCATCATCCTCTCTTGCGGCCTATTGCCCAATCGGTCAGTTGACTCCACAACTCCAATATCCTTTGTGCAATATCCGTTCTTCTTGGCCCGATGCCCAAATCCACGGCCCGAAGTCTTCTATCGATACGTCGACCGATCTACCGGCCCGACATCCAATCTTCTGACATGTTCTCCTACTGCACAACTTGATTTTTCCTGCTTTAATTGTCTTATCTTGATCGAAGCATCTTGCGTCACTCAAAACGTAGATTAAAACATCAACACAATTATCAATTGGTTTCATCATCAAAATACGAGATTCAACAATTATTTCCCAAGGTATGGATATGTGTACATAATGAAGTACAAGTCTGAGACCTTTGAGAAATTTAGAGAGTATATGAATGAAGTGGAGAACCAGACTGGAAAGAGTATCAAGACTCTTCGATCAGATTGAGGAGGTGAGTACTTAAGTATAGAGTTTACCCAGTTCCTCAAGGACCATGGGATTTTATCCCAATGAACACCTTCTTATACACCTTAGCTCAATGGTTAGTCTGAAAGGAAAAATTGTACACTGTTAGACATGGTACGATCCATGATGAGTTTAACTGACCTACCCATCTCATTCTTGGGATATGCCCTAGAGACCACAGCTTACCTTCTGAATAGAGTTCCAACTAAGTCGGTAGTGTCTATACCATATGAGATATGGAAAGAGAAGAAGCCCGATCTTAAGGTTATTAAGATTTGGGGCTGCCCTGCCCATGTTAAAAGACACAACCCCGATAAGTTAGAATCAAGGATGGAGCGGTGCAAGTTCATGGGATACCCCAAGGAAACTTGTGGATATTACTTCTATCATCTCGGTGACCAAAAGGTCTTTATAGCCAAGAGAGCGATGTTCCTTGAAAAGGAACACATTCTTAGCAGAGACAATGGGAGTATAATAGAGTTGAGTGAGGTTGGAGAACCTAGCTCAAGCACCACTCTACAACCTGAGTCTATTCAGGTACCTAATACATAAGTTTCAACCTTACGTAGGTCTGGTAGAGTATCCCATCCTCTTGAGGGATATGTGAGATATATTAGAGGAGAGGATGTTGAGGACATTGATCCTCAGACCTATGAGGAGGCTATTATGAGTATAGACTTCGAGAAGTGGTAAGAAGCTATGAATTTTGAAATGGATTATATGTACTCCAACAAGGTTTGGAACCTAGTTGATGCGCCCGAAGGTATTGGACCCATCGGTTGCAAGTAGATCTTTAAGAAAAAGATCGGAGTAGATGGAAAGGTAGAGACCTATAAACCAAGGCTAGTGGCTAAGGGGTATCATCAAAGGTAAGGTATTGACTATGACGAAACCTTCTTACCTGTAGCAATGCTAAAATCCATCCAAATTCTATTAGTTATTATAGCACACTATGATTATGAGATCTAGTAGATGGATGTGAAAACCGCATTCCTCAATGGAAACCTCGAGGAAGAGGTGTATATGATACAACCCGAGGGATTTGTGTCCAAGGACTACCCAGATAAGGTGTGCAGGTTGCTTAGATCCATTGATTGACTAAAGCAAGCTTCCCAAAGTTGGAACATAAGATTTGATGAGGCAATCAGATCTTATGACTTCGTTAAGAATGAAGATGAGTCTTGTGTGTATAGGAAGGTAAGTGGGAGAGCTATCACCTTTTTGGTATTTTATATGGATAACATCTTGATCATTGGGAATAATGTAGGAATGCTATCCACAATAAAGGCTTGATTATCTAGACACTTCTCCATGAAGGACTTAGGGGAAGCATCCTATATCTTGGGGATTCAGATCTATAGAGATAGATCCAAGAGGATGCTTGGCTTGTCCCAGTCTATGTACAAAGAAACCATTGTCAAAAGGTTTGGCATGGAAAATTCCAAGAGAGGTCTCATACTGATGAGACATAGGATATTACTTTCTATGAGTATGTCCCCAAAAACTCCTAAAGAAAGGGTGAACATGGATAGGATACCCTATGCCTCAGCGATAGGGTCTATCATGTATGTCATGCTATGTACTAGGCCTGATATAGTGCATGCTCTAAGTGTCACTGTAGGTATCAAGTGAATCCAGGCTTGGAACATTGGAAAGCAGTAAAGTATATCCTTAAGTACTTGAGAAGAACTAAGGATCTTTTACTAATATATGGAAGCCGTAGCCTCAGGATTAAATATTACACGAACTCAAGTTTTCAGTCTAATGTCGATGATAATAAATCGAATTCAGGGTATATGGATACCTTGAATGGAGAAGTAGTATGCTAGAAGAGTTTCAAGCAAGAAACTACTACTGACTCGACTACAAAGGCGAAGTACATTGCTGCCGTAGAGGCAACAAAAGAGGGAGTTTGGATGAAGAAGTTTGTCACAGATCTAGGAGTCGTGCTAGGTAGCAATGAGTCGATTCTCTTATATTGTGACAACTACGGGGTAATTACTCAAATAAGGGAACTCAGGTCTCATCAGAAGTGTTCTGAGGAGGTTTTAGCTTATTAGAGAGATCATGACCCGAAGAGATGTAGTAGTGGAAAGAGTTCTATCTGAAGATAACATTATAAATCCACTGATAAAACCATTATCTCAGATTGTCTTTAAGCGTCATAGGGGTCTGATGGGGATTAGACACATAGGTGATTGGCTTTAGGTCAAGTGGGAGATTGCTAGTCATATGTGTCCTGCAAGCCAATCATGTGAGTGATGGCATGTGTGACTTGACACATAATTTTTTTGCTTATTATATTTTGACATTTATCATTTTATATTGACTATTGCATATATATATATATATATATATATATATATATATATATATATATATATATATATATATATATATATATATATATATATATATATATATATATATATAGTGATGTCCTTGGATCTATGCAATGGGAATCAAATCGTGATGAGATCACGATAATGAGACAGATTCGCCTTTAAACATAGATCCTTAATAATCCTGGTCATAGGTTACTCGAGAGGGACATCGAGATAACCGGACAGACTGGTGTGCTATATACCCGTCAATATGATGGATGTAGCTGATCTCATAGCTACTCATGTGGGGACACTAGGGATACAATATAGGTGCTCATTGGAGAATGAGTTCACTGATTGATTTGCTTACGAAATGCTGGATGGTTGATGATACCTTATTGTTAGACAATGATTCCGTAGTCCCAATAGTGTATCTGGTATTTAGACTTAAGACACCAATGATGTCTTATATAAGTGCTCCATTCTTTGATACTAGACTTATAGGTTTGGATGTCCCAGATCTTGTACAGTCGGACATCGGGAGTGGCAATCAACCTTACGAGGGCTATTGAGTATTGATAGAGGATCATCCACTCTCGGTGTCATGAGTGGAATATCCTATGTATTCTTGCTCAGACAAATCCTTGGCCAGGGTCATTCGGATTGAGAGAGAAATAATTCTCCGGGAGAATCCGATTAGAGCGAGACTCGAGTAGAAACCATATGGGTCTGATAACACCATGCAAAGTATATAATCTCTGGGATATTAGACGGATGAGGGACTATAGGTACATTGTAACTGAGGATAGACAGGTTCAATAGATTGGATTCCCCTATATCGTTTGGGGATTATGGCGTAGTGGCCTAGTACGTCTGTAGTCGATGAGTCGAGTGAATTATTATAGAGATAACAATTCATTAAGCTAGAAGGAGTTCTGACAGGTATGACTCACGACCAGCTTGATATTGGGCCTAGAGGGTCACACACATATGGTAGGTGTTGCGATAAGTAGAGGTTTGGATGTAAGATATCCGCTGGAGCCCCTATCTTATTGGATATCCAATAAGCCCTTGAATTATTGGATCCCATAGACGAGATCCAATAAAAGCCCATGAGAGATTATTAGATAGAGATCCACTAATCTAAAAGGCTTGGGTAGTTGGATGAAGATCCAATACCCAATAGGGGAGGATCCATAAGGGTTAAGTTGATAGGAGACCTCTATAAATAGGAGGGATTCGGTGGTTCATAGGCTAGAGCTTTTGCTTGCCTCTCCTATTCTCCTCCCCCTCTCCACCTCAGAGCAGGCCTGGAGTTTTGAGGAGCGTCGTCATAGCCCTACTGTGTAGATCACCGCTAGAGAGGAGGGCGCTCAACCTCCTTCACCCTCTCATAGAGATCTGCAAGGATTCGGGGATATACGATCTCCCTAGGTAACACAATCTTTACTATACGTAGTTTTCTATTTCGCGGATTTTGCGCACCAATCTTCGCATGACGATGAACATCTCTTTGGGAATAGGAGATTTTGTTTTCTATTCTTCTGTTGCGCATGTGATGTCACCCCCAAAGATTTTCCAACATCATACCTGTTAGAACTCCTTCTGGCTTAGTAAGTTATTATCTCTATAATAATTCACTCGACTCATCGACTATGGAAGTACTAGGTCACTACGTTGTAGTCCCAAGACAACATAGGGGAATCCAATTTATTGGACCTATCTGAACTCAGTTATCGTGTACCTATAGTCTCTTATTTATCTAATATCCCAGAGACCGTATACCGGGCATGGCGCTGTTAGACCCATATAGTTTCTAATCGAGTCTCGCTCTAATCATATTCTCCTAGAGAACTCTTTCTCTCTCAATCCGAATGACACTAGCTAAGGATATGTTCGAGCAAGTGTTGAATCTCATATTTTGATGATGAAATCAATTAATAAATTATTTGATCTAATCTATATGTTGAGAAAATTATGCAAGATTGCCTACAATAGCAATAAGACATAAATCAAATATTATGCCAGAGTTAAGATTGAGATTTCGTTAGGAGTTCGAGAGTTCGACGGAAGGCTGGACATTCATTAGAAGTTCTGTCAGAATTAATCGAGAAGTCTAGGAGCTTGCTAAAGAAGCTCATCGGAACTCACCAGGAAGATTGTCGTGAAGTCTAGGAGCTTGCCGAAAGTCCATCGGAACATTGACGAGAGATCGTCGGAAGTTCACCGGAAGATCGCTAGAAGCTCGTCAGAAGAACAATTGACATACTAAACCAAGAATACTTTGTTAAATGTCTTAATTATCATAGTTAGATCTTAAGTTGAGTTAGGATTGTTAGGTAATCCCACTAACTCAGTTAGGGGCCAATTGGGCCCTTAACAGGACTGAGTTGTGCCAATTAAACAAGCTCATTCAGCACCTAAAGTCACGGCCAACGGTGGCACCGCTAGGGTCGACGGTGGCACCGCTTGGGACTCGATCTCCTAGGTGCTCTAGGCGATGGTACCACCGATAGTTAATGTTGTCAAGTGGTGGTACCACCCTGTCAAGCGTTGGTACCACCAAAGCTCGGTATTCGAAGCTCTATCAAGCAGTGGTACTGCCCAATGTCAGTATGTAGGTGGTAGTACCACCCAATAATGATGGTGGTACCACCAGTACCCCGAAATCCGGGGATGTGACACTTTTTGGCTCCAATTCTGAATCCATTGGAGCCTATAAATACCCCACTCTTTTCTGCATGAAAGGGCACGAAAAGTGTGAACAAAATATTGAAGTCTTGGGGTGTGAAAGTATTATAAAAGTGAAAAGAGTCCTCCTCCTCCTTTTTTAAGTGTTGTGATCATTCAAGAGATGTGTGAGACTTGTAAGGGTTTATCTCTTAAACCCATGAAAAGGAGAAAGTGTTGTAAAGAGGTGGTTGGTCTTCGCCTATTGAAGGAAGATCATTAATGGATGCTAGTGACCTCGACGGAGGAGGAATCGGTAGTGGATGTAGGTCACAACGACCGAACCACTATAAATTCTAATGTGCTCATTTCCATTCTGCTTTTCATTACTACCATTACTTTCTAAACTAATTGCTAGTTTATTTACTTGAAATTTAGGCACTTTCCAAGATTGGTTTTCAATGAATTAAAATTTTATAAAATCGATGATTTTTTTCGCTGCATTAATTCACCACCCCCCCCCCCCCCTCTTAGAGCCGCTCTTGATCCTAACAACAAAAATATATAGGACATTTCTCTCATGATACCGAGAGTAGATGATCCTCTATCGACGCTCATGAGTCCTCATAAGGTTAGGTACCACTCCCGATGATCAGTTGTGCTAGATCTGAAACCTCCAAACCTATAAGTCTGGTATTAAAGAATGAAGTACTCATATAGGACATCCTTGGTGTCTCAAATCTAAGGACCAGATACACCATTAGGACTATAGAATCATTGTTTGACAATAAGGCATCATCAACCATCCAACATTCTATAAGTGGATCAATCAATGAACTCATTCCCCAATGAGCACCTGTACTATATTCTTAGTGTCCCCAAATGAGCAGCTATGAGACCAACTGCATCCATCAAATGGACGGGTATATAGCACATCAATCTATCCGATTATCTCGAGTAACCTATGATCAGGATTATTTAGGATCTTTATTTAAAGGCGAATCAGTCTTATTATAGTAATCTTATCACGATCCAATTCTCATTACACAGATCCATGGACATCATAATATATTCAAGCAATATGCAATATAAAGTGATAAAATGTCAAATACTAATAATAAGCAAAAAAACTATATATCAAGTCACACGTGCCATCACTCACATGATTGGCTTATAGGGCACCTATGACTAGTAGTAGTTTAGGGGGCTAATTGAGTTAGTTTTTGGTGTAATCATGCTAACTCAATTATGGGTCAATTGGGACTATTTTGGACTAAGAAAAAGACTCATTCGATGACCCAAAAGTTAGGTCAAGTAGTAGAATCGCCAAACTAGCAACGGAATCGTCTATGAGCTGTAAAAGTCAAAAGCTCAGTCTCCGAGGCTGTCAGGTGGTAGTACTGCCCAATGTCAATGTGTTAGGCAGTGGTACCGCCAGATTGAGTGGTGGTACCACCCAATGTCAAACTAATAGGCGGTGGTACCGCCCAGTACTGGTGGTGGTATCACCAGTACCCCGAAAACCCATGGATTTAAAGTTTGGCTCTAATTTTTGAAGTCATTTGGGGTATATAAATATACCACAAATTTTTGCTTGGGCACAATAAGAAAGTGGAACAAAAACTCTATGCTTCTAAGGTTGTGAACTCTTTTAAAGTATAGTGTCCCTCCTAGAGCTTAGAGATAGTCCTAAGGTAGGTGTGTGAGGGAATACTTATAAAAAAAAGGTTTAAATATTCTCTCTTGAGCAAAAGGAAAAAGAGTTGTAAGGATAGTTAATATTCACCTGTTGGAAAAAACTTCAGTAGTGGAAGCCGGTGGTCTTGAGTGAAGAGGAATCCGAAGTGGACGTAGGTCACAACGACCGAACCACTATAAATCGATGTGCATTTACTTTATGCTTTTCATTCTTATTACAAACTGATTTACTTATTCACTATACTTACGAATGTTTTCAAGTCAAACGTCTTTCTGATATGAGCTTTATCAAATGAAGTTTTTTGAATCGACATAATTTTACGTAAGCACTAATTCTCCCCTCCCCCCCCCCCTCTCATAGTACTGATATGGTTCTAACAATAATAAGCAAAAATACTACGTATTATGTCATACGTGTCAACACTCATATGATTAGCTTGCAGCACCTATGACTATAGCACAGATCATCTACAAGAAATGAATAAGAAAAAAAAACTTAATAGAAGTGTTATTTTATTTATAGAATTAAAAAATAGAAATAAAGTCACATAGAATGTCATTGAGTGTAAAAATATTCATGTGTGAATTAAGAAGTATCATGAAACCAATACGAGTAATAGGGATTTCATTACTATCACTAGTGATGATATCTTCATTGTCCTCATAGTTAGTGCAGATAAATAAATTTTATAGATCAAAAGTGATATGATATAAAGCACTAGAGTCGATAATGCAATTGTTTAGATAAACAGTTGAAGCAGTTATGATGTTTGCTTGAATCCAACTGGTTTGACAATAGGCATGGGTCAAGATCGATAAACTTTTTATATGTGTCCAATTTTGTCAAAGTTGGCAGATAATTTTTTGTTGGTTGTTATCATCAGGACACCAAATTTGTCAATAGTTATAGTGATTATTGTGGTTGAAGTTATTTCCTAAGTTGTTTGGGTTGAAGTTGCCATCATAGTTTGAGAGTTGATAGTGTAGTGAAGGATGATGATTTTGTGTGGCACTAATATATCTATGCAGCATCTTATTCGATGTTTTATTAAAGTTTTTACTATTTTGATTATCCCTTTTTTTATATTTTTGATTGAATTAAACTATGATAACTGGTCCCGTCTTTCTCTCTTCTCATTTTAGACATGTTTTATGATTAATCAACTTGCTAAATGACATTGGTGAGTCACATGCCCGAATTACTATCGCTAATTCCTTGTACTCATCTCCTAAGCTATTGAGAATATGAAAAATGACTTTTTTATCACTCAAGGGATGACCTATTAAAGCCAATTTATCCATAATAACTTTTAGATTTTATATATAATTAGTAATAATACTTTCCTATTATATTGTTTTCATCATGATAGATAAAAAATTTAGCATACGAGTGTGAGAGTGATTGACGACTATGGTTTATAAATTGGACCATGCTATTACTACATGAAGAGATTAATGTGAGGGTTCATTGGATGATCGACGGAAGTTCGCCGGAAGAAGCGATTGACGCACCGGAGCAAGTTACAGTAAATGTCTTAGGGAATATCATAGTTAGCACAATGATTAAGTTGGAAATGGGAGGTGATCCCATTAACTTAATCTTGGGGCAATTGGGCCCCTGAAAAACCCAAATTGGGCCGAATGGATCAACCCATTCGGACCCTGATTTCTGCCAAGCGGTTGAACCGCCCAAGGCAGGAGGTTGCACCGCCTGGGCTCAGTCTCCGAGCGAGACTGGGAGGTGCAACCGCTCCAGCCAAGCGGTGGCACCGCCTGGGCTCAGTCTCCGAGCGAGACTGGGCGGTGCAACCTCCCCTGACAGGAGGTGGCACCGCCTAGGCTCAGTCTCCGAGCACTGGCTGAGCAGTGCAACCGCCTCAGTCAGGAGGTTGCATCGCCTGAGCTCAGTCTTCGAGCTCTGGCAGGAGGTGCAACCGCCCCTGACAGGAGGTGGCACCGCCCAGAGGCTCAGTCTTCGAGCTCTGCCAGGCGGTGCAACCGCTCCAGTCAGGAGGTGCATCCGCCAGATCCCGGAATTCCTGGAATTAACAATTTTGAGCTCCAAATTTGAACTGGGTTGGGGCCTATAAATACCCCACCCATTCAGCACTGAATAAGCAAGAAACTAACACCGAAATCCTGATCTTGTTCTGTGATTTTTAGAGCTCAAAATTGTTGTAAAGGCCAAAAGTTCTTCTCCCTCTTTTCTTCCAAGTTTTGAGTTGTAAAGAGAGGAGAGAAAATTTTGTAAGGGTTGTCTCCTAAGCCCGTCAAAAGGAGTGAAACTGTAAAAGGGTGGTTGGCCTTCGCCTATTGAAGGAAGGCCTCTAGTTGACGTCGGTGACCTCGTCGGTGGAGGAAGTCAAAAGTGGAGTAGGTCAAGATTGACCGAACCACTCTAAATCTCGGTTTGCATTTACTTTGAGCATATTATCTTTACTGCAAACCTCCTCTAAAGTTTATTGCTTTCTACGCATATACGATCGGGTTTCAAGCTTTGCACTTTCCGAATCAGCGTTTAGACGTAAATCTATTTTTTCGTACGAATATCAAATTTCAGTTTGCGCCTACTATCGGATTTGAATCATAACTGTAAATTGCACTTATATCTTTGCTGCATCTCACTTAAACAAAAGTTAAAGTGATTTACGAATCGGCTTTCTTACCGAAATCACTTTTAACGAACGAACGCAGTTTTTATCGTAAAAGGTTTCCTGCCGCACTAATTCACCCCCCCCCCCCTCTTAGTGCTCTTGATCCTAACATTAGAACCCTTGCAGATTCTAAACTTGGGGTTGATCTCTTTAGGGGATCGGCCTCCTTGGAACTCTGTAGGGGTTCCTCCCTCCAAGTTGCTGCTCAAAGGCTGCAGAAAAGATTCATCTATTGCTTATGAAAAGAGGTGGAATACATGACTATTTATAGGGCTTCTAAACCCTAACTCATAATAGGACTCCTACTCAAGACTCCTACTTCTAACCAACTCCTAATAGGACTCCTACTCAAGACTCCTATTCCTTTACAACTCCTTATTCTTCTCTAAGAAATAACCTCCTAACCCTAGTCGGCCACTTCACCTCTTTAATAGGGGTCGGCTTAGGTATATTTTACATGAATATCCCTCTCAATTAGGACTCTCCTAGCTAGAGTCCTAATAGTAAATTGATGATAGAATGAATTGCTATACACTTGAAATGTTTGCATTAATGATAAGATATCTAGAGCGTAACTTGCTGTTGAATCTCAGATTTTGATAATGAAACCAATCAATATGTGTTTATGTTTTAATTTATGTTTTGAGTAATGCAAGATTCTTCGATCAGGATGAGACAATTAAAGCAGGAAAAATCATGTTGGGCCAGAGGAACATATCAGAAGATTGGACGTCGGGCCGGTAGATCGGTCGACGTATCGACAGAAGGCTTCAAGCCATGGATTCAGGCATCGAGACAAGAAGAGCGGGTATTGCGCCAAGGATATTAGAGTTGCGGAGTTAACTGGCCAATTGGGCAATAGGCCGCAGGAGAGGACGATGCGCTGAAGAATCGGACAAAGCGTTGAGGGACCAATGACATGCCAGACAACTTGATTAATGCTTAGTATTAATTGTCTAGATTGAAGTATGTTTTACATGTGCAAGATTAACTACGATAGCAAGACATGAAGCAAAATGAAGTCCCAAAGTCAAGATCGAGATCATGTTGGGAGTTTGAGAGTTCGTCGAAAGTCCGGACGTTCGTCGGAAGTTCTTTGGGAACCAGCCGAGAAGTCACAGAGCTTGCCAGAGAAGCTCGTCGGAACTCGCCAAGAAGATCGTCGTGAAGTCTAGGAGCTTGCTGCGAGTCCGCTGGAACATTGCCGATAGTTCGTTGGAGGTTCGCCGGAAGCTCGCCGGAAGAATTGATATAGGGATTTGTTTAGCTTAGAATATGTCTTAGGAATCATAGTTAGCACGTAATTGGGATTGGATTTGGGCCAACCCAATTAGGGTCCAGCTAGGCCCATGTAAGAACTATTTTGGGCCCAATAAGAGGCCCAAATAGTGCCCCAAGAAGACTCATCGTTGTGGCACAATCTTCGAGACTATATCAGGCGGTGGTATCACCAGTCTGGGTGGTTGTACCGCCACTAGTAGGCTGCGAGGCGGTGGTACCGCCCAGCACAGCCTCCTAGGCGATGGTATCGCCAGACCTGGGCAATGGTACCGCCCAGGACAGTGTCAGCCAAACTGACACTAGGTGGTGGTACCACCCGTGCTCGGGGAAACTGGGATGAGATGTTTTTAGGCTCCATGTTTGAATCAACTTGAAGCCTATAAATACCCCTCTCATCCCTGGTTAAAGCACACAAGCACAGAGAGCAAAAAAGGAAAGAAACACTGTAGAAATCAGTTGAGAAATCCCTCCTCTAGCTTTAAGTGTTAGATTTATATTTAAGAGAGGAGAGTGAGTGCTTGTAAGGGTTGTCTCCTAAACCCAGTAAAAGGAGAAGAGGGGTGTAAGAAGGAGGTTGATCTTCACCTAGTAAAGGAAGATCGTTAGTGGATGCCGGTGGCCTCGACGGAAGAGGAATCGGAGGAGTGGATGTAGGTCACGATTGACTGAACCATTATAAAATGTCGTCTTCTCTGGTTTGCATTTTATTCTTACTATTTATCTTAACTGCACACTACCTTCCTTACTTTACTTCAAATACATTTCCGTAAGCTTTCAAAGTTATTATCTCACAATTGGTATCAGAGCCTCGTTAGTTCTCACTTGGATTAATACCCAAGAGAAATGGCTCTTTTCGGTAATTAAGAGGGTCACTCTCTCATTCGTCCTCCCTTCTTCAATGGAACGGACTACACTTATTGGAAAACTTGAATGGGAGTTTTCTTGCTTTCATTGAATCTTAATTTATGACATATAGTCGAAAACGAATTTGAAATGTCTTCTCTTCCAATGAACCATTGGAATGATTTGGAGAAGACGTTTTCTCTAAATGCAAAGGGTATGAATGCCTTATTTTGTGCCTTAGATAGAAATGAGTTTAATCGTGTTTCTTTGTACAAAATGGCTTTTGATATTTAGTGCACTCTTGAAATCACACACAAAGGCACAAGTAGTGTAAAAGATTCTAAAATAAATTTTTTGATGCACGATTTTGAGATGTTTCATATGGAACCAAGAGAGACTATTGGAGACATGTACACCCATTTTACGGATGTCGTCAATAGTCTAAAAGGACTTGGTAAAACATTTTCAAACTTTGAACTTGTTAGTAAAGTTTTGCCCTCACTCTCTAATACTTGGGATTCAAAAGTAATCGCTATTCAAGAATCAAAAAATTTAAATACCTTTTTGATCGAAGAACTTATCAGGTCTTTGATGACCGATGAAATGACATGCAATGCACGTGATGAACAAAACCACCTTCCAAAGAACAGGAAGGATATGGGACAAAGAACATTTGAAGACCACTCGAGCATAAGCTCAAGTGATGGTTAACAATAACTACTCACTAAGAAATTGTCTTCCAAGGGAGTCGAGAAGATGTCAGATAAGAAATAGAGTCCAAGATGAGTGGCAGAATAAATATAACCCAAGATTAAAGATTCTAGAGTTTGAAGGTAAAATAAATGTTTATGACTTTATCAATTGGCTTAATACAATAGAAAGAATTTTTTATTTTTATGAACCACTAGAAAAAAGAAGGTCACCTTGTGACACTAAAACTTAGACGGAATGCATCTTTTTTGTGGGAAAATATGAAGAAACAAAGAGAACGTGAGGGGAAGAGTAAAATCGTGATATGGGAAAAAATGAAAAGGGAGCTGAAGAGAAAATATTTATCTCACAATTATAGGCAAGAGATCTTTCTCAAAATCCATGATTTCAAGCAAAAAGATCTTAGTGTGGAGGACTACACTGCATAATTCAATAATCTGATGTTAAAAAGAGAGTTTATGGAACCAGAAGAGCAAACCATTACAAGATACTTAGAAGGTCTGAAATATGAGATTGCTAAAGTGGTTCAACTGCAGCCATATTGGTCTTTAAATAATGTAAGCAAGTTGGCTTTAAAAGTTGAAAAGCAATAGAAGTTTGAAAGAAGTTCTCGATACGGTTCAAAAGAAAGCTATATAAAAAGAGGATGTTCCAAGCCTACTGTCCAAAGCCTGATGATATCAAAAGTGCATGAAAATGGTGAAGAATCTGTTGGCAGCAAAAACATATGAAATTCATATATCCCAAGTGGCCGAAAATACTTCAAATGTCATGGTTTTGGTCATATTGCTTCAGATTGTCTAAATAGAAAGATTGTGACTTTGGTTGAAGATCATAGTGATGGAGGAGAAGATGAAGCTAACGACGAACCAAAATATGATGAAGATGAGGAAGAGGTTACTTATGCAGATCATGGTTTGTCTATTGTATTGCAACATAGCTTGCAAGTGTCTTATGTGGTCGATGATGAAAGTTGGGTGCGAAAAAATGTGTTTCACACTAAATACACTTCTCTTGGCAAGGTGTACTTGGTGATCATCGACAGTGGTAGTTTTGAGAACGTGATTTCTTTGGAGATGGTGTAGAAGCTAAAGTTGGACATAATCCCTCATCCACATCCATACCAATTATGTTGGTTGCAAAAAGGAAATAACATCAAGGTAACAAAAAGATGTTTAGTTTCATTTTCTATTGGCAAGTATTATAAAGACGAAGTATGGTGTGATGTTGCTCCTATGGATGCATACCATTTGCTGTTGGGAAGACCTTGGCATTATGATAGAAGGGTTATATAATGGTTATAAACATACTTATTCTTTTAAGGTGAATGAAAAGAAGATTATCTTAGCTCCATTATAACCTTCTGAAATCAGTGCACCAAAGAAGGATGTTAGTGCTTTTATGTCTTATGTTGAACGCAAATATGAATTAGACAAAGGTGGTCATGTTTTGGCCCTAATGGTAGTAGAGGAGAATGAAAAACATAAGGAGACACCGGCAATCATGAAACCAATCCTAGAGAAATTTCAAGATGTTATACCGAAAGAGATTCCACATAGCCTTCCACCTTTAAGAGACATCCAACATCACATTGATATTATTCCAGGGGCTATTCTACCTAATAAGGCAGCATATAGAATGAGTCACAAGGAGCATGAAGAACTTCAAAAGCAAATTGATGAATTGGTGAAAAGGGGGTTAATTCGGGAGAGCATTAATCCTTGTGCGGTTCCAACCTTGTTGGTGCCTAAAAATGATGGTTCTTAGAGAATGTGTGTGGACAGTCATACTATCAACAAAATCACAATGGATTATCGCTTTCCTATTCCAAGGTTAGATGATTTACTTGATCAATTATGCTGTTCTTTTATTTTTTTCTAAAATTGATTTGTGGAGTGACTATCACCAAATAAGAATAAGGCCTAGAGATGAGTGAAAAACAGCATTTAAAACTAGAGAAGGCTTATATGAATTGTTGGTTATGCCATTTGGGCTATCTAATCCTCCTAACACTTTCATGAAATTTATGAATCACATACTTAAGCCATACATTGGAATATTTGTTGTAGTTTACTTTGATGATATATTGGTATACAGTAAGACTGAGAGCATATGACTCATCTTAAAGAGATATTTTTTATTTTGAGACAGCAAAAGCTTTATGCTAATCTGAAGAAGTGTGATTTTTTTACTCATAGTGTGGTGTTTTTGGGGTATGTTATTTCAAAAAATAAAATCATGATGGATCAAAGCAAGGTAGAAGCTATTCTCAATTGGCCAACACCTGCTTCATTGCATGATGTGAGGAGTTTCCATGGCTTAACTTCCTTTTACAGAAGATTCATTAAGGGTTTCAGCTCTATTGTTGCTTCCAATCACCGAATGCTTGAATGATGATAAATTCAATTGGACTAGCGAGGCTAATGATGCTTTTGAGCTTTTAAAAAGAAAGGTGACTGAAGCTCCTATCTTAGTTCTACCAAATTTTGATAATATGTTCGAGATTGAATGTAATGTCTCTAATGTGAGAATTGGTGCTGTTTTGAGTCAAGACGGAAAGTCTATTGCCTTTTTTAATAAGAAGTTGAATGATACGAGAAGGAAATATTCTACCTATGACAAGGAGTTTTATGTCATTTATCGAGCTTTATCTCATTGGAATCAGTATCTTCTTGCAAAGCCATTTGTCCTATATTCTGACCATGAGGCTTTAAAGTTCATTAATCAGTAGCACAAGCTAAACAAAAGGCATGCAACTTGGGTGGAGTACTTGTAATCTTATAACTTTACAATTAAGCATAAATCTGGTGTACAAATTGTAGTTACTGACGCATTGAGCAGAAAGCATTCTTTATTATCAGTAATGGAAGTCAAAGTTGTTAGATTTGAGACGTTGAAATATCTATATAAGAATGATGTAGATTTCGACTCAATATGGCATAATTGTAAATCAGGTTCCTTTCAATAATTTTCTATCTTTGATGGTGTTCTCTTTTGAGCTAATACCTTGTGTGTTCCATCTTGTTCTTTAAGACAAGTAATTCTAGCTGAAGCTCATTGTGGTGTTTTGGGAGGACATTTCGGTAGGAACAAGACATTAGCTCTTATTCAATCAAATTTCTATTAGCCTAAGATATTTAGAGATGTGGAGAGATTTGTGAAGCAATGCCGAGTGCGTCATTTGGTAAAAAAAAATTAAAATTAAAATTCTAATTTGTACACTGCATTGCCAGTGCCAAATGCTCCATGGGAGGATATGAGTCTTGATTTCATTTTGGGATTGCCAAGAACTCAAAGGAACAAGGATTTTATCATGGTTCTTGTTGACAAATTTTTAAAAATGTCTAATTTTGTTCCTTGCAATAAATCGAATGATGCATCTCATATTGCTGATTTGTATTTTAAAGATATTGTTAAATTGCATGGTATTCTAAGAACTATAGTGTTTGATCGAGATTTAAAATTTGTTACTCATTTTTGGAGAACTCTTTGGAAGAAGCTAGGTACTTCTTTAAATTTTAGTAGCTCGCATCATCCACAAACTAATGGGCAAACTGAGGTAATGAACAGAAGCTTGGGAAATTTGCTTAGAAGCTATGTTGATAAGAATATTAAGCAGTGAGATGTCATTCTTTCATAAATTGAGTTTGTCTACAATCGTGCATCATAGTATTTGTAAAAGTCCTTTTCAGGTAGTTTATGGTGTTAATCCTGCTAGTCCTTTGGACTTAATCCCTCGTTCTACAATAAAGCAATTTAATGGAGATGATGATGAAAGAGCTAAGCAGATAAAGAAGCTGCATGAGGGTGTGAAAGCAACCATTGAGAAGCAAAATGAGAGGTACATGCATGCTACCAACAAACACAAAAAACGTGTGGAGTTTAATGCAGGTGATTTGGTCTAGATTCATCTGAGGAAAGAGAGGTTTCCACTAGGCAAATTTGGATAACTGAAACCAAAAGCTGATGGTCTATTCAAGGTGCTTACGAGAATTGGAAAAAATGCTTATGAGATTGAACTACTTGAAGATTACGGAGTATCCCCAACATTTAATGTGGCTGATTTAAGTCCTTTTTATAATCATGTTGATGAATCAAATAAGGACTTGAGGACAAGTCTTTTTCAACTGAGGGAGATTGACACGGGAGTGTCTAATTTACTACAATCTGATCATATGAACCTTGATTTTGATATGGTATTTTTTTAGCCAACAATGATACCTCATAATCTTCAACTCAGCCCACTCAAATATGACAGCTTATCAGCAAATTCCCTGCACAAAGTTAAAGCTGTTTCAATGTGCTTTTCTTCATGACTAAGGAATGCATTAAAGGAGTTAGTTAGCAGTTGTAAACATTTCTTCATTACCAAGGAATGCATTAAAGGAGGTTAGCAGTTGTGTACACTTAATTTCAAAATTTTCTATGCATGAAGGGTTATTTTATGCACTAGTACTTATGTTTGTGTTTAGGGGTTAGAATAAACTTTAGAAACAGATGATATTTTAATAGAATCTCGCTTGGAGTGCTCCCAAACTCTGTATCTCTTGGATGCATCATTGAGTGGTGAGTCTTTTATTTTCTAATTTTGCATCCTTGTTTAATTTCCATTGAGTAATGAACTTTTTATATCCCATTGTGATTTTAAACTTGATGATAAATTACTTTTCGTTTTTATCAAAGTTGCTTCATTAGTTCGTACTTTTTTTATTCGACAAACTGTACTATCGATTTTTTTCGAATTCTATTCTATTACATCCCCCCATTCTGCATCACACCGGTATCAATAACGAAAGACAGATAATCGCAAATAGATGATAGGACAAAGATAATCATGATGGAACAAATGCCAAGGGTAATCTCATCTCTAAAAAAAATAAGAGGTATGTGAAAATAAAACAAGAAGCAAACGCTTTGCAAGAAAAAAATAAAAATTTAAAATCTTCTTGGAAATTTACCGAAAAGAAAAATCTCGACCACCATTTACTTGTCCGTGCCATCATCCTACACTTGCAACAGTTGGCACGCATAGACAGACTCGATTAGCATCCAGGAAGAACCAAAACAGTCTTTCTGCACCACTACAGCACAAACGGCCCACTACATATACTTCACATTAGAAGCTCAAACAGCATCATTTCAAAGACAGCTGATCTCATGGTTAGATACATATACAATTGGCTTCTCACGACAAAAAGTCCCATTAAATTTTAAAAGATATTTGCCAGTGTACAATTAACCACGAGAACTTTCGGAAATTATAATAAAATAATCAATGACACAGCAGAGAAGGCACACCATCAATCTTAGGCATTCGTTCTTTGGAGGGTTGAGCCCACCTTGTAATTTATATTTCATATCTGGGGGCACTTCACATCAGCACGTAGTGGTGAAGTCAGACTAGTTATTCATCCACTAGTCGATGGAGAGAACAAGTCAAGGTGTAATCCTAGTTTATGAATTTCTACAGAGGAACATGAAAAAAGAAGTTGCAGAAGGAGACTTGCGATCACTATAACTGGTTCCTTTCATTGCTGTCAAAATTTAGGGCATCCATGCCTTTGAGTGCAGATTCATAATTCTTAATGGTAGACATGTTTCTTCTGGAAGAAGTATGCCTGTGGTCTGCAGAACTAATGGGGGATCTCTGAGCATTTGAAACCTTGCGGAATGTACCTGGGCTGGCCTCTGCTGTACGACCATGAGATTGATCTGCCTCTGTGCCAAACAAATCTCTGCTACCAGAAACAGCAGCCCGCCTTGAGGATCCACTTGACTGTCCCAAAAAAGTTGAACTGGAAAACTAATATGCATGCATTTGAGGTCAGAGTTTATACAGAATAACTTAAATATATTATGCAAAGAGAAATCATGCATCAGTGGATTTAAACAGGAAATACAACTAAACTTTGCAAGCAAATCATAAAGCCATATACAACCTCAAATCACAACATATACCAAATAATAATCTGAGAGATATAAAACAGATAAATAGTTTGAGAATTGCAGGACACCCTCAAATTTTATAGTTGGTCAACATATTTCTGAATACTATATTAATCCTAGACAAGAATCACAGTGAGGCAGCAAAAACATTTTGCTCATTGTCTAAGATTTTTACAACCTTACTCATATATGATAATCATTTTAATTCAAGTTCCCGAATCTCATTCATATTATAGTGAGCTTCAATTGAGCATTTCAACAGTGGTCAGACTAAAAAATTTTAATAATTTGACTTACAACAACTTGTCATGGATCTCTATGTCAACAACAATGGGCCTCATTTCATCCATTTTGTAAGGTTTGTCAAGCACATATTTAGGTCAGTTGCTAGATCATAAAACCAAATCTAAAGATTTAAAACTAATTTAGAAGTATACTGACACACTGAATCTGATCTAGTTTTCATGAGTTGCAAATTTCTTATTTCAGAATTGTCATTTTCTTGTTGCTCTTCCAAAGTGATTATTTCATAAGAGTTGCCCTTCCATGCGAGCCACAGGTAAAACCAATGCAGATCGCATTAACATCCACAAAAGAAAGAATAATTGAGGAAAAAAGAAAAAAAACTGAATTAAAAAATCACCATAACATCTCTAATGGCAAGTGGATCATTCCCTATAGGAGCCTTCTGCTTTAATAAGCTGCCTACATTTTCAGCTGGAGGTGTAACTCGTGCACGATGAGAAGAGTCCATCACTAACCGACCATTTGCCCGCACTTCTGCACCACCTGAAATGCAATCTCAAAAAGTTTATCCCTCCAAATTATAAAAATGGACTATGTAAACTCTAATCAACACGCTAGCATAAGTAATATATATAAGCAACCACATAATTTTGCAAGCCATGCAACATGAATATGATAACAAACAAAATTGACCGAGACTGATATTAGCACAACCTAATGAAGAAAATTGTGAGAAGAAATGGAAGAGAACTAAACAGACAAACAAGCAGAATAAACTATCAAAGTCAAAATCAACAGATCCAAGATATGATGAGTTAATAACTATAGTAATGTGTTAGCAGTGTGTCACATTTGCAAACGAGTGAAAGGAGAGAGAAAGGGAGAGAGATCACCTGGCTGCCTAACATTGGCGATGGGAGGAGCCAGGCCGGAGCTAGGGCCTGCACTTGGACCCTAGGAAATAGCAGAAAAAATTATATACTTGTTCAGCAAATATGGAAAAATAATAGCAAACAGTTTCTGGTGCCTTTGACTAACAATAGCACGTGGAGGAACACCAGATATCTGTGTCTGCTGAATCTTTAAAATGGTCCAATCAAACATATAATCAAACTGAAACCCTGCAGAGAAGAGATATAGAGATGAGAATTGTTACACCCAGCATTTATATTCTGCAGTTTTATCAGCCATGTCACTAAAAGAAAAAGGTTGCAGTGAGAAGATAAATCAACCTTCACGGATAAAAAGGTCACGGAATAATCTCTTGAGATACGCATAATCAGGCTTGTCCTCAAATCGCAGTAAGCGACAATAATGGAAATACGATGCAAACTCTGAAGGATATCCCCTACATAGAGCCTAGGGAACAAGAACATTTTCCATTGTCATAACAATGAGGGAAAAGATAAAAACTCAAAAAGGAATTTACCTCAATTGATGTGGCAACTTTCTTTTCACTAATTTTTTCATATTTCTGTTTCTTAGTTCCTGCTTTTAGACCCTGCCATGGAAGGCTGGAAACAAAAAATTGAAAGGCCAATTGTTGAATAGATTGAAAAATTTTAGACATAGACAAGGGGTAAAAGGTTCCACCAAATGACCATACCTGCCCCTTAAGAAATACATAAGAACATACCCAAGAGATTCCAAATCATCCCTCCTGCTTTGTTCTTTGCAGAATAACAACACCAATCAGAATCAAGATGGAAAAACCAAAGAATAATCATATAAAAATACAGGGAATACAGGTAGAATTGTGAGATAAACAACAATAGGCTATATATAACAGAATAAATAAAAAGATGATCAGAAAATATTCCGTGTACCTATGCCAAGATGTGTGTTCACACTTGCATACCTTGCTGTTCCAGTCAAGTTTTTGTTCTCTCTGCAACATATTAAAAGAATTACCACAAAAGAGAAAGTAAGTTCTAGAAATAGCCTATAAGCATCACCATATCAGTGCTACCAATTTAAAATAAGCTGGAAATAATTAGATGCAAACTCCAGAAAAATAGATAGTTTGTGCTGGCAACAAACCCAATTATGGAACCATAACATCAAGTCACAAGCCCTAGATATGAAAAGTGTGATAGAAGAGATCAACCAAAATGAAAACACACCACATAGGAATGTAAACGCCATAGTAAAAAATTCACAATAGCCAGGGTCAACTAAGGTGAAGCTACTCAAGAAGGAAACACAAATTTCTTGGATCATAGGGACTGGTCCTTGAATGCTATTCATCTGAGATCAAAGAGAAAACCTCATTAAAAAGAATCAGCATTGATGACCATCCTGTGGTATATATATGATGTGCCTTGAAACAAAATTCTATCCTTTTTCATGATTGTTTATGAATTTAAAAGGCTTGTGTAAATGGTCCTAATTCACAAAAGTAAATCTTATATTAAAACAAAGCAAATGATCATGATTTAAAACTAAAAAGAAAATCCTCAGATAGTCAAGAAGTAGAACAAAACAGAAAACAAATTATCAAATTTTAAGGAATCATAACAAATGCTGAACAACAAAGTAATTTGCTGATGTATTTTTCACTGGTTTTTTCAGCAATGTTTCATTGTGTATCTAGAGTTCTAGTTGGAGTTATCTTGGTAGCAAGATGTCCTACTTCTACGTATAGAATGGGTTTAGAAGTTCTATGAAGTCTTAGGACTTCAGTTTAAGGAGGTCAATTTGTATGAAATTTTGTGAGATAATGAAATTTTCACTAAAAAAATTGTCCAATAAATTTCCATCCTCCAAGACCTTTGGTTTACAAACCATTTAAGTGTTGTTATACTGTAAAAAGAAAGGCATATAGCTGCTTGCAATTGGAACCTTCTACTAAATCATTTAAACGGTGACCCTTTCACCTTCCTCAAGTCCCTTTCTTTGTGTATCTAGAGTTCTAGTTGGAGTTATCTTGGTAGCAAGATGTACTACTTCTACTTATAGAATGGTTTAGAAGTTCTATGAAGTCTTAGGACTTCAGTTTAAGGAGGTCAATTTGTATGAAATTTTGTTAGATAATGAAATTTTCACTAAAAAATTGTCCAATAAATTTCCATCCTCCATGACCTTTGGTTTACATACCATAAGTGTTGATATACCGTAAACAAAAAAGGCATATAGCTGCTTGCAATTGGAGCCTTCTACTAAAATCATTTAAATGGTGACTCTTTCACCTTCCTCAAGTCCCTTTCTTTGTTCCTCACTAATCTCACAAAGTATTCTTCTCTTATTTTACTTAAAACTTATTTATCTCTTACGTCTCCTCTAAGAATATCTTCCAATTTTTTCTTCTTGTTGTTATCTTCTACACTCTTTGTAATATGCTAGATTGTCCACCCAGGGGGGGTAATCTATTCCAGCGATTTAAAAAGGCGCTCGGGCGCTCGCCTAGGCGCTCGGGCGAGGCGAGGCGAGGCCCGAGCGCCTCGCTAATCTCCCAAGCGGCGCGCTTCAAACAGGCGCCGCCTAGGCGCTCGCCCGAGCCCAGGCGTTGGGCGCTTCGGGCGAGCACCTAGGTTAACCAAGGCGACCGAACCAGGATTTTAGGTCTGATTCGGTCCTGGTTCGGTCTCCGATGGTTAGTTGGTTCAATCGAACCAACTAAAACTAATATAAGTGACAACCGAACCCTAACCCTCGTCGCTGCCGCTCCCGATCCCGATCCCATTGCTCGCCGCTGTCGCTGCTCGCAAACGCTGCCGCTGTCGCCGCTCGCGCCTCCCGCTGCTCGTCGCTCCTGCTCCCGCTCCCGCTCCCGCTCCTGCTCCCACTGCCGCTGCTCGCAAACACTACCGTTGTCGCCGCTTACGCCTCCCGCTGCTCGCCGCTGTCGTTGCCGCTATCGCCGCTCGCCGCTGCCGCTGCCTCCTTATACTCCGCTGCCGCTTCCTCTTTTCTCAGTCAGCAGGCTCAGCACCCCGTTACACTTCCTTCTTCTCCTTCTGTTAACAGTATACTGTATACTGTTAATATTGTTAGGTTTATTTGAAATTATTAATTTTCAATACTGTTAATAGATTTTCTTAATTTAATAGCATACTTTAATTTAAAATTTTAAAAAATTATATTTATTAATTATATTATATATTTTTATATTTTAGCACCTCGCTTCGCTCGGGTGAGCGCTTGGGCGAGCACCTAGCGCCTCGGGCGTTTTTGGACCTTAGCACCTTTTGGCGCCTAGCGCTTTTTAAATCACTGATCTATTCTTACAAAATCAGGACGGCAAACTATATAACAGATCAAAGTTTGTTCCAGCTGTAAATTTGTTCCAGTAGTGTTGAACTCATAATCCTCTCTTTCAAAGCTTCCCCAGCATCACAGGAAAGAAAACAATGCAGTTTGAAGGTTTATAAATATTGCTTGGGCACAAATGGATGGTGCAGCTGCATATTCTTGGTTCATAAAGACATGAAAAACTGGTGCTCTTCACCATATAACTTTGTCTATTTTTTCCCATAGTTTATTTAAAAATCAACAAAGAAACTGCCTTATACCATGATACTGCTTCCATAAGCCTCCACCTTATTTAACACAAGGTTCTGACTACCATACCATACCGGTGTACCAATCAACTGTCAATACGATATGTACCGAGCTATACCGAACATACCAACACACGGTACACTAAGGTGTACCTATATACTACCCATACCGGTCCTCTATCAGACTAGTACATATCGCCCCTACCAAGCGGTATGGTATGGTATTGCAAACCATGGTTTAACATCAGTTCATCTTATAGAAAATTTTACAAGAGATTCATGACAAATGTTTAAAGAGCTAAAATAACAAACCAGATATTTTCAAACATACAATGTCAATAACTAAAACAAAATATTTTCACATATTGTTTAGATATAGTTTAGTCAATTATATCATCTTACCTATAAGGAATATGCTGATGAGTTGAAGTATCCCTATACTTTTTAGCAAGGCCAAAATCAATCATATACACCTAGATGGAAATGCAAAAGAAACTCAATAAATAAAATGATGAAATTGAACAAAGTAGATAACTAAAAGGAAAAAATATATAGAAAAATTTAGAGGCATACCTGGTTAACTCGTCTACCAAGACCCACAAGAAAATTGTCTGGTTTAATGTCTCGGTGAAGAAATGACTTAGAATGCACAAATTCTACTCGATTAATCTGTAGTGAAAAATTTTTATGGATCAGATACCTGCCAGAGTCCAGCAATATGAACAGGCATGAATAGTGTGGCAATGGAAAAGTAAAAAAGTATTATAAGCATATTATTTCAAACAATTCAGGGTAAGGAGCAAATCAAGAAAGCACATTAGTTATTGGTTGATGAAACTGAGGAACAAAGGATCATATCTTCAATTAAGTTGAGCATTTGAATATATATTTATTATTTTTATTAAAGTTTTTTAGATCTCCCCCTACCACCCCTCATACTACTACTAATAATAATCATTTCATCTATTCTCACTAGCGTATTTGTAGGTCTCTTGAGCACATGTCAATATCAAATTAAATGATTCTCTCGTTTTATCGTCTAGCAAAGCAGCACCTAATTATTCACAAAGATATAGAGATAAATGATATCGCCAAGAAAGTCAGGAAAGCAAGAATATGACAGGTCATTCATAAAGAGAAGATATCTTCATTTAAACAAAGAAAGCAACCAGCAAAAGAATATTCAAATGTCATAATGGCAACTACCATTATGAGACGATATCGTAATGGCAACTACCACTAAATCGTAATTGCAACTACCACTAACTCGTAATGGAAGCATAGTGAGACGATATCGTAATGGCAACTACCACTAAAAGAATTTTAAACATATGAACGACAGATCAAGCATGATCCAAATGTTGAAAAGTACAGCATTATGTCAAAGCAAAAAGGTGCATTACAAGAATAGCATACCATCTGATCTGCAAGCATCAAAACAGTCTTCAGAGAAAGTTTTCGGCTGCAGAAGCTGAACAGATCTTCAAGACTTGGTCCCAGTAAATCAATCACGAGAACATTATAATCACCCTCAACACCGTACCATTTCACATTTGGAATTCCAGCTGCAAAAAGAAAAAATGGAATGACCACTTAGAAACATAAAAACTTGAAGTAAACTGCTTGACACTAAAATGATGTTGAAGAACAACATTACTTCCTCCTTGCAGGATCCTGTACAGCTTTGATTCATAGAGCAGCTGGGGATGTTTCGTCTTAACGTTTTCCTGATAAATAGAATTCAATGTATACACATGATAAAATTTATCAAGGCCATAATTTAGTACTTAACATATCCAGAGAATGAATTTTTAAATCCTAACCTACAAATCACTGCCTTAAAAACAGACATCGGAGCAACATCAGATTTTGGTTGTACTCAAAAGATGAAAAGCAACAACAGACAGCAATCTGTGAAACTATCCGAAAGGCCAAAACAGGATTACAGAACTGAATCAGAGACTCCAATTGATACTGCCAAAAGCCAAGGAGAAGTTGTTCTTCTCCCTGGCATAAGCAGGGATATCCACAAGGCAAAGTGAAGTCTGTCACACGAGTCTATACCAAATTTAGAAAGAAGTCACAGAAAGCCCGTAATAGTTTATGCCATTGATTTGAATTTAAAAAAAAACATAGAAGGTTTTATTTTGCTCATATAACTTATTTTCTGTGAAATACCCACAATCTGAAGGATACTATTAACTTGCACCACATGCATTTCCAGTTAATCAGCTTCAACATTAAAGGGAAAAACGGGCCACCCCGGGAACTTCTCTCTTCATATTAACTATAAGATTTAAAAAACTCAAAACTAAGAATAAACTGTCGCCTGAGAACAAGTTCAAGGTGAAACAAAAATAAAGTGAGCAAGTAGTATGAACATAAAGAGAATATTTAGATTGAACAGCAGACATATATGGGATATACTTACAAGTTTGATTGCAACTTCCTCGTTGGTTTGGATATTAGTACCTGCAATCAAGACAACAGTCACAATACCCCCCATAGAGCACACTGTCGAGTTTGAAAAGCCGCAGAAAATTAGGGGAAGAAGCGATCACCGACCTAGATAGATCTCCCCAAAGGACCCGCTGCCGATCTTGCGACCAAGGCGGAATTTGTTCCCAACGCGAGGCTCCATCGCACCAACGCAATCACGAGTAGGAGACCGGTACAAATCCAACTGCTGCCTAGCGTCAGAAATCACCGGATGAACAAAGCAACAAGAAGGGCCCTTCCACCTATCTCGCGAAGGCGCAACCGTTTCACGCAAGACCAGAAGGAAATCAAAGCAAAACCACGACGCGAGGGGTGGCGATGAGTTCGACGCCCATCATTTGATCGCAGTATGGACGGAAACAGAGATTGATCAGGGCCTTGGGGACTCCAAATCGGTCGAAATCGCTCGATATATTAGGGTTTCGGACGCGGAGGCGTAGAGCGAGAGGAAGGGAGCAGATCGGACGATCGAGAACGATGCGGCACAATCACTGCGATATAAATCCTACACGGGGAGATAATGAGCACATACGGGACGGCATGCCGCGTCGATGCAACGCCGCTATATGACTATTTCTCAACATTATTTATTATTTGTCATATATATATACATATATATATATATATATAATAACAAGTTCCTTAAAAAAAATGTTATTATTATTTATTTTTCTTATTTTCCGACAGTGCCTCCTGACTTTGATTTGTTCTCATAGAGATTTCCTTCCCACCTTTCAAAATAGTAAAAAATATATTCAATTTTTGTCTTCTTTTTCAACCTCATTCCATATGAACCCATCCATTAGGCAATTTCAACTGGATAATATTAAAAAAAATCTTTGAGAATTGAATAAATAAGAAATATTTATTTATTCACTTAAAATAGAAAAATAATCATTTACAACTTTGTAAGGTATTTTAAACGTTTCTAAACATTTTTATTTTTTAAAAAATATGAGGTAAGTTAGAGATCATATTGTTTTAAAATAGGACTCGAAATTAATTTAACTCATGTCACCAAAATTTTTTGTTTTCCTTAAAAATTTGAAATCCTTTTCAAATAATATTCATGTGGTTTTTTGGCCCAAAGTGATTGTAAATTTACCTTAAAATTAAATTAAATAAAAATATATAATTTTAACCTTTAAGGTATGAAATTAATAAAAAAAATACTTATTTTGTACACCTAAAAATAGAATAAGTGGTCATTTGGGCCTATGTAAGTCATTTCCTAAATTTTTTTAGAGTAAGAGAAATATGCCAAGAGATAAATATCATAAAGAATCAAGTATTTATTATTGGTATTGTATGGGATTCATATGGCTATTTTTATATGATTCAAGTGACTGCGAAAAGTGGGGTGATAATTTCTTTAGCATTTTGTATATTTATCTTTGATAATGTTGAATATCAAATTTTGATGATAAAATCAATTGATGAATTTACGATCTAATCCATGTGTTAAGAAAAGTGATGCAGGACTAACTTCGATCGTGAAAAGATAAAACAATTAATGTAGAAGAATCAAATGTTAGACCGGAGTTAGAGAACGAGCATCAGGTCGGAGGAATCAGAACATTGCACCAAGATCGAATATCGTGAGAGTCAACATGTCGATGGGTTGTGTCATACGCCGAAGGTTCGGACAATGCGTCGGAAGTTCGTTGGAAGTTCGGATGAACAAATGACAAGCCGGATAACTTAGATTTACTATCTTATAATTGTTTAAGTCTTTCTTGTTGAAATTAAGTCTTAATTTGAGTTAGTTTTGGGTCTAACCCTACCAACTCAATTAGAAAAAAATTAGGCCTAAATTAGGACTGAATTGGGCTTATTGTTTGGCCCATTTAGTGACCTATAGCAGGGTTTGCCGGTGGGAACACTAGAAGCTCAATCTCCTAGGCATTGACTATTAAGATCAAGTCAGCACTAAGAAGGGGGTGAATTAGTGCTTACGATAAAATTATATTGATTCAAAAATCTTCTTCGATGAAAACTGATATCGGAAAGATGTTAACTTGAAAGTGTACGAAAGCATAATGAGATTAAGAAATCAGTTAGTGATATAAAGAAAAAGCACAAAGGAAATACAAACAAAGTTTTATAGTGGTTCGGTTATCGTGACCTATTAGGATCGGAGCGGCACTAAGAGGGGTGGGGGGGGGGGGGGGGTGAATTAGTGCAGCGGATTAAAACGTTGGTTTCGACAAATCTTTCATACGATAAAAACCGAACTTGAAAAGCTTAACTTGAACGCATATTCGTAAAGGTGTGCAGCAAAGGTAATAAGGAAATAAAGAACGTAATAAGGTTTGTAGTAATGTAAATAGTAATAAGAAAATGCAAACCAGAGATCGCGCCAATTTTAAAGTGGTTCGGTCAAATGACCTACATCCACTTGCGAGGCCCTCTTTGATGAGGCTCCTGTTAGGATCGGAGCGGCACTAAGAGGGGGGGGGTGAATTAGTGCAGCGGTAAAGTACGATAAACTTTTGAAGATTTAAACACTTTCAGAAACTTCGTACGATAAAAGCAACGTTTTCGTTTGAAACCGTTTCGATTGCATTCTAACTTGAAGGGATGAGTAAGACGGAGATAGAGAAGTAGAGCATTAAAGTGCAAATGGTTTGCAGTAATATAAATGACAATAAGTAAATACAAACCAGAGATCATGTCGATTTTATAATGGTTCCGTCAAATGACCTACATCCACTTGCGAGGCCCCTCTTCGATGAGGCTCCCACCTTCCACTAGCAAATCTCTTGAAGGGGAAGGGTAAATACCCCTCTTACAACTTTTTACAAGCGGTTCACTCTCTTACAGATTTTCAGCAAGAAAGAAGGAGGTGAACACTAGCAAATTGAAAACAAGACTAGCAAAGACTTTTCTAAGATTTTTCTCTCAATCAATTGCTTCTCAAAAAGTTGTAATCTCAGCTGAGATTTGAGGGGTATTTATAGGCCTCAAGATGATTTAAATTTGGGCTCCAAAATTTGAATCTTCTTTGGTTCCCGATGCTGGCGGTGCCACCGCCTGTCAGTTTCTGACACTGACCGTGGACTGGCGATGCCACCGCCCAGCCAAACGGTGCCACCGCCTGGCTCTCGGGTGCTGGGCGGTGCAACCGCCCAGTCTGGCGGTGCCACCGCCAGACCCTTCGGTTCACTGGTTGGGCTTCAAATTTAGCCCAAACCAAGTCTAATTTTGGGTCCAATTGGCCCCTAACCAAGATATAGGATTATCTCTTAATCGTAATCCTAATTACAAGTGAACTACATAACAAAAAAAACATCCTAAGCAAGTTTTCAACCGCGAACGTCGAGTCTTGTTCCGGCGAGCTTTCCGACGAACTTCTTCCGACGGACTCCCAACAAGCTCCTGATCTTGTGATGACTTTAATGAGTAGCCGAGCCTTCTCAGTGATCTCCGTGAACCTCCGACGATCTCTTCGGTGAACTTCCGAAAATTCCGATAGGTTCCCGATTTCTTCTCGGTTGGTTTCGGCAGCATCTCCGACGATTCTTCGGACTCTTAAACGTCCATCGAACTTAACTCCGGTATTCTTGCTTTATGTTTTCTAGTTATCTTAGTTAATCCTGCATACTTAACTCAATAATATGGATTAGATCAATTAACCCATCAATTGATTTTATCATCAAAATCCGAGATTCAACAGCTCCCACCTTCCACTAGCAAATCTCTTGAAGGGGAAGGACAAATACCCCTCTTACAATCTTTTACAAGCGATTCACACTCTTACAAATTTTCAGCAAGAAAGAAGGAGGTGAACACTCTAGCAAATTGAAAACAAGACTTGCTAAGACTTTTCTAAGACCTTTTTCTCAATCTATTGCTTCTTAAAAAGTTGTAATCTCAGTTGAGAATTGAGGGGTATTTATAGGTCTCAAGAGGATTTAAATTTGGGCTCCAAAATTTGAATTCTCTTTGGTTCCCGATGCTGGCGGTGCCACCGCCTGTCAGTGTCTGACACTGATAATGTACTGGCAGTGCCATCGCCTAGCCAAGCGGTGCCACCGCCTGGCTCTCAGGTGCTGGGCGGTGCCACAGCCCAGTCTAGCGGTGCCACCGCCAAACACTTCGGTTCACTGGTTGGGCTTTAAGTCCAGCCCAAACCAAGTCTAATTTTGGGCCCAATTGGCCCCTAACCAGGATATATGATTATCTTTTAATCCTAATCCTAATTACATGTAAACTACGTAACTAAAAACATCCCAAGCAAGTTTTCAACCGCGAACGTCGAGTCTTGTTCCGGTGAGCTTTCCGACGAACTTCCAGCGGACTTCCGATATGCCCTCGGATTTCTTCCGACGGACTCCCAGCAGGCTCCCGATCTTGTGACGACTTCAACGAGTAGCCGAGCCTTCTCGGTGATCTCCGCGAACCTCCAACAATCTCTTCGGCGAACTTCCAAAAATTCCGATAAGTTCCCGATTTCTTCTCGGTTGGTTCCGGTAGCATCTCCAATGATTCTTCAGACTCTTAAACGTCCATCGAACTTGACTCCAGTATTCTTGCTTTATGTTTTCTGGTTATCGTAGTTAATCCTGCACACTTAACTCAATAATATGGATTAGATCAATTAACCCATCAATTGATTTTATCATCAAAATCCGAGATTCAACAATCTCCCCCTTTTTGATGATGACAATCAATTGATGACAGAGTTAAACATAACTCCCCCTATCTATATGCCATATTATGAGAAGACAAAAACACTTGAATTCTATCCCATTGAATTCAAGCATAAACCGATAAGTTCTGACCATTGAACTTATCATTATTCTCAGTAAATATGAAACTTCGATGAAAATCATTTTAAAGTCGAATGATAAGGGACAATTTTTACTATGATAGGAGATAAAGATTTTCAACATGAATTTCATGATATAAATGTAAGGCATGCTTTCAATATGATCAACCAATCTTGCGATATTCTCAAAGATTTTGCAAGGCATATAAGACATTCGTATCACACAAGCTTTTGCAATTCATATAAGTCATGCTATCAAAATGGTACAAGTCATCACTTTTCTCCCCCTTTGTCATCAACAAAAAGGAGATGAGACTTGAAGCACACAATTTGTGATCATAAAATCATTAGAGAAAGAATTCAGCATTAAGATTAATCATTCAAATTTGCTAAAAATATTTATCCAGAATTTATCTTAAAAAAATCAGCATTCATCCAGAAAAAAAATCAGCATTCATTCAGAAAAAAAATCAGCATATATCCAGACTTTTAAAAATTCATCTAAAAAGAAGGTTCAGTTTTTGTTCAAAAGATGACAAATTTCGAACTTGATATTAAGAGTAAACGGAACAGAATAAAAAGATACATCAATTAATCCTTATGAGGTAATCCATAGTGTTGATACATGACATCTATTTTTTGATTCATTCGTCGTAGTTCCTTCAAAATTTCAATTTGCTGGATTTGAATTTGTTCTTGCTGCGATTTGAGTTGGTCTTGTTGGAATTTGATCTGAGACAATTCTGCCATAATGAGTCCTTCAGAGGATGAAACAAGAGCTGAAGGTGCTGCGCCAAAGGGACTAGGAGGAGGAGATTCATTTCCCCTAAGAATTGGTGTTTCTGGGTGTTCTACTGGTGGAGGAATAGGATCAGTCCTTCTAGGTTGCCTTACCCATATATCATTGTTAAATGTGCACCTAAGTCTTTTCAGTAGATTTCTATTGATGATGTTATATCTATCACTTTGAATTGTTTCTTCATCGGGTGGGATACAAATGTCATGGGCAAGAAGAAATCTAGTGATTAACCCCCCATATGGCAACATAGTATCTTTAGCTATAATATCCTGCATGTGTTGCCGGATTGAGTATCCAAAATAGTTATGTTGACCGGTCATAATCCAATACATGGTGCTTATCTCTATTTGACTCATTTCATCAAGATGAAATTGCTTAGGGAATAGTATGCTTGTTATGATATGATAAAGAATTTTAGAGTTAAAGGGTAGTAAGTGTTAGGTATTATTCCGAGGTCCGAGTTTGCAAAAATAGTTTCGACAGCTTCGGTGTAAGTTGCTCCGATTATATTAACATCCCATTTACCTCTAAAATAGCAGCCCCTATCTTTTTCAGTGATTCCAATTAGTTCACAAATAGTACTATCAAAAATCCTAATTTGTGTTCCTAAAAGGTAAGTACTTAGGCTATCGTCATCTACCCATAAGTTTGCATAAAAGAGCCTAACTAACCTAGGATAAATTGGTTCATCTATTTGTAGGAGAGGTAGGGCCTCTAGATGAGCAAACCACATAATGGGTTCTAAGTTTCCTAGTTCATCGAGATCAACGTGTTTACCCTTATGGATACATATTGTTTCGAATTTTGGAAACCTAAAAGCCACTTCTTTGGATCTAAAAAGATCATGGTCATATGAATCTCCTTCAATCCTTTTCTCTTTTGATCTCTTAGGAGCCATTATCTAGACAAGATGATAGATAAAAAAAAAAAAATGAAATTGTAAAGAGTAGGTAAAACAATGAGAAGAGGAAGGAAAGATTTTACCTTATGGAGTGTTTCTTGGAGGATGGAGAGCTTGGACCAATAAGAAACCCTCTCCAAGACTTCTAGAGGTTAGAATGAGAGTTAGAAAGATTTTGGGAGAGTTTGAGCGAGGCCTTCACGGGTTGGGGGCGGTGTCACCACCAGCCCTAACCCTTCGGTATTTAAACGGTGTCTCGGGCGGTGTCACCGCCAAACCGAGCGGTGCCACCGCCTGGCGCCCGAGCGCTCAAGCGGTGCTACCGCCGGTTCTTGCGGTGCCATCGCTAGCATGCCGCAGAAGAAGGAAAAAAAAAAATCCTTTCTTCCTCCTTTAGTTTTTCAGAGGTGTTTGACTCAAGATAGGTTAAGATATTTTGTTGTACTTTAATATGTCATTTTGAATCGAAGGAGAATGATGAAGTCAAATCCATAGAAGAACGGAAAAGGATGAGACATTTTTCGAAAAATACATTCAAACAAGCTTATTTTCAAGGATAATTTAACATGCCTAGTTCCCTTCTAATGAATTCAAATTGGTCTTCATTTAAGGCTTTTGTAAAAATATCTGCCAATTGATGCTTTGTGTCAATAAATTCTAAAACAACATTATTGTTAAGGACATGATCGCGTATGAAATGATACATAATATCGATATGCTTAGTTCTAGAGTGTTGGATTAGATTTTTGGTAAGACATATGGCACTAGTATTATCACATTTTATGGGAATGTTTTTGAAGTGAATTCCATAGTCTTCTAATGTATTTTTCATCCAAACAACTTGTGCACAGCATGTACTTGCAGCAATGTATTCGGCTTCCACCGTAGATAATGCAACTGAATTTTGTTTCTTGGAAGTCCAAGAAACAAGTGCATGTCCTAAAAATTGGCATGTTCCGGATGTACTTTTTCTATCTATCCTACATCCGCCAAAATCGGCATCTGCATAAGCTATTAAATCAAATTTTTCGGATTTTGGATACCACAATCCTAAATTTGGAGTTCCTTTAAGATACCTAAATATTCTTTTAACACTCTTAAGATGAGATAATTTAGGATTAGATTGAAACCTAACGTAAAGTCCTACACTAAACATAATATCTGGTCTAGTCGCGGTGAGGTAGAGTAGACTACCTATCATTCCCCTATATGTTTTTTGATCGAAATTTTCACTATTTTCATCCATATCTAACTTAGTCGAAGTACTCATAGGGGTGTTTATTGCTTTTGAATTATCCATGTTAAATCGTTTTAACAATTCTAATGTATATTTAGATTAGTTAAGAAATATACCATCACTAAGTTGTTTGATTTGTAATCCTAAAAAGAAAGTTAATTCACCCATTAAACTCATTTCAAATTCATGACTCATACATTTGGCAAATGATTCACAAAGTGATTCATCCGAAGAGCCAAAAATAATATCATCAACATAAATTTGCACAATAAGAAAATTATTTTTAAAATATTTGATAAACAATGTAGTATCAACCTTGCCTTTGGTAAAATTATTTAAAATAAGAAAGGAACTAAGCCTTTCATACCAAGCTCTAGGAGCTTGTTTCAAGCCATAGAGAGCCTTAGTCAATTTGAATACATGATTAGGAAGAAGAGAATTTTCAAATCCGGGAGGTTGTTCGACATATACTTCTTCGGAAATAAAACCATTCAAGAAGGCACTTTTGACATCCATTTGAAACAGTTTAAAATTATTACTACTAGCATAGGTAAGGAGCATCCTAATAGCTTCTAATCTTGCCACAAGAGCGAAGGTTTCTTCGTAGTCGATACCTTCTTCTTGGTTGAAACCTTTGGCCACTAATCTAGCCTTATTTCTAACCACGATATCATTTTCGTCTTGCTTGTTTCTAAAGACCCATTTAGTACCAATGACTAAATGGTCATTAAGTCTAGGAACAAGCTTCTATACCTTATTCCTCTCAAATTGATTCAATTCCTCTTGCATTGCAATAACCCAAAAATCATATTTTAAGGCCTCGTCAATGCATTTAGGTTCGATTTAAGAAAGGAAGGCGGTGTTAGCACAAAAATTCTTGAAAGAGGAACAAGTTTGAACCCCTTTTGATGTATCTCCTATAATTAGCTCCTTTGGATAAGCATCTATATACTTCCATTACTTGGGTAAGGAAATTTCGGAAGAAGGTGCATCCAAGTTGATGTTTTGAGGAGGAGGTTCATTTAAATTCAAATTATCAAAACCAAGATCATCATCAACATCATTTTTCTTTAATTCAGAAATTTCATTAAAAACTACATGAATAGACTCTTCTATTACTAAGGTTCTTTTGTTAAAAACCCGAAAAGCCTTAGAAACGGAAGAGAAACCAAGAAAGATGCCTTTATCGGATTTAGCATCAAATTTTCCTAAGGCATCCCTTTCATTCAAAATAAAGCATTTACAACCGAAAACTTTAAAATAGGAAACATTTGGATTTTTGTTATTTCATAATTCATAAGGAGTTTTTGATAGGGACAGTCTTATTAGAACCCTATTCATGATGTAGCAAGCCATATTCACAGCTTCGGCCCAAAAATACTTAGGTAGACTATGTTCATTTAACATCGTTCTTACCATTTCTTGTAGGTTTCTATTTTTTATTTCAACTACTCCATTTTGTTGAGGATTTCTCAGAGTGGAGAAGTTGTGATTGTATCTATTAACTTCACAAAAATTTTAAAAGTCACGGGTTTGAAATTCGCCACCGTGATCACTACGAATTGATGAAATCATGAAGCCTTTTTCGTTTTGAGTGAGTTTACAAAATTTAGAGAAACACTTCAAACAATCACTTTTGTGAGCTAAGAAATAGGTCCAAGTGTATCTAGTATAGTTATCCACAATTACAAACGCATATTTGCTTCCTCCTAGACTTGTCGTGTCAATTGGTCCAAATAAGTCCAAATGAATCAATTGTAATGGTCTAGTGGTGCTAATTTGAATTTTTGGTTTGAAACTAGTTTTTATTTGTTTACCTAGTTGACATGCATCGCATACTTTGTCCTTAATAAACTTCATATTTGGAATTCCTCGTACTAATTCTCTAGATGAGATCTTAGATATTAGTTTCATGCTTGCAAGGCCTAGTCTCCTATGCCAAAGCCAGGCATCATTATTTAAAGCGGAGAAGGACATTTTATTACTTAGTTCATCAAGGTTGATGGTGTAGACATTATTTTGTTTTAATGCAATCATAGTTATGTTATGGTTTGGTTTTTCAATAATACACACATTTGATTCAAATCTAACAATATAACCTTTATCGCATAATTGACTAACACTCAAGTGATTTTGTTTCAATCCATCAACTAGTAAGACATCATCAATAGAAAATTTTAATTTGTTACCTATGGTTCCCTTACTAATGATTTTGCCTTGGTTATTGTCTCCGAATGTGACGTACCCTTCTTCTTTGCTAGTGAGCATAGAGAAATGAGATAGATCTCCAGTCATATGTCTTGAGCATCCACTATCGAGATACCATCTCTTGCTCTTAGCTTGTGATGGTGTATGTTTCTACAAGAAGGGATTATTTTTAGGTACCTATTTTATTTTGGGTGCCTTAAAAACTAATCTGACTTGTTCATCATATTGCATAGAATTGATCATAGTTCCTTTAGGAACCCAAATTAGTTTGTTCGGACTAATTTTCTTGAATGGACATTTATAAGTTTAATGTCCATATTTGCAACAAAAGTTGCAATTGCTTTGGTGCCGAACATGTAAGACAGGGCATTTAATGACGGTGGTTGGATTTTGGTGAGGACTTCTCACAAATCCGATTCCACTTCTTTTAAGAATGTGACCCTTATTTGTAATGATCATGTTCAAAGACTTGCTACCAACCTCAAATTTCTTCAAGGTATCCTTAAGTAGCAAGTTCTCCTTTTGGAGAGTTTCTAGATCATGGCATTTTATACATGGAGCTAAACTATCATGATATTCAATCTTTAATTTATTAAAATTACAAGTGAGACTATCATGCTCCTTTTTTAGCAATTTGTATTTTCTACTAATTGTCTTACATTCATCAAATAACTCATGGAAGGCATTTAATAATTCATGATATGGTAAATCTGCATCAATTAAATGCGTTACATCTGTTAGGATCGAGAGCACTAAGAGGGGGGGGGTGAATTAGTGCAGCGGATATTTTTCAGCGATTAAAAAGCGAAGGCTGCGTTCATTCGACAAAGACTATTTTGATGCAAAAGCCGATTCTAGGATTACTTATGATTAAGTGCAGTTTACGTTTAAGCGCAGTTATCGTCTAAACGCAGTTAGCGTCTAAACTCAGATTGCGTCTAAGCGCAGTTTGCGTCTTAGCGCAGATTGCGTTTAAGCGCAGATTGCGTCTAAGCGCAGATTGCGTCTAAACGCAGATTGCGTCTAAGCGCAGATTGAGCAGAAGTATAAAGACAATGTGCTGCTATTGTACAGCTCAAAAAGTAATCTGCAAAAAAAAACAGATTTACGTCTAAACGCAAATTTACGTCTAGACGCAGATTTACGTCTAAACGCAGATTTACGTCTTAAACGCAGATTTACGTCTAAACTTTGAAACTCGTTTGTATACTCGCAGAAGGCAGTATGCAGTTGAAATCAAGACGTAAACGTGAACTGAGATCTGATGATTGTGCGAGGAAAGCCGATTTACGTCTAAATGCAGTTTTACGTCTAAATGCAGTTTTACGTCTAAATGTTGAAACTCGTTCGTAAAGTTGCTGAGGACAGTTTGCAGTTATCAATAGAATCAAAATGTAAGTGTAAACTGCAAAGAAACTCGTTCGTAAAAGCACGGAAGACGGTTCTGCAGAATCAAACGTAAACGTAAACTGTAATGTACGAAAACACGAATTTACGTCTGAATGCAGATTCGGAAGAACAGCACTTAGAACTTGTTCGTGAAAGCGCAGAGAGCAGTAGTAATGGAGGAGGTTTGCAGTAATGATAAAGTGCTAAAAAATAAACGCAAACCAGAGATTTAGAGTGGTTCGGTCAGCCTTGACCTACTCCACTTTTGGCTTCCTCCACCGACGAGGTTGCCGACGTCAACTAGGGGCCTTCCTTCAATAGGCGAAGGCCAAACTTCCCTTTTACAGTTTCTCTCCTTTTGACAGGCTTAGGAGACAACCTTTACAGACCTTTCTCTCCTCACTTTACAGCTGAAAACTTGAAGAACAGAAGGAGGAGACTTAAAGGCTTTACAACACTTTTGAGCTCCTAGAATCACAGAAAAGATCAAGATTTCGGTGTAGGTCTGTATCTTTTCAGTGTTGAATGGGTGGGGAATTTATAGGCCCCAACCCAATTCAAATTTGGAGCTCAAAACGATCAAATCCCAGAATTCCGGGATCAGGCGGTTGCACCTCTTGACTGGAGAGGTTGCACCGCCTGGCAGAGCTCGAAGATCGAGCTCAGGCGGTGCCACCTCTCTGCCAGGGAGGTTGCACCGCCCAGTCTTGCTCGAAGACTGAGCTCAGGCGGTGCCACCTCTTTGCCAGGGAGGTTGCACCGCCCAGTCTAGCTCGAAGACTGAGCTTAGGCGGTGCCACCTCCCGGCTGGGGAGGTTGCACCGCCCAGTCTCGCTGGGAGACACAGCCCAGGCGGTGCCACCTCCTGGCCTGGGCGGTTGCACCTCCTGGTGCAATCAGGGTCCGAATGGTTCATTCCATTCGACCCAATTTCAATCTTTCAGGGGCCCAATTGCCCCAAGATTAAGCCAATGGGATCACCTCCCATTTTCCAACTTAATCATCGTGCTAACTACGATTAAATCTAAGACAACTTCTGCAGCTTTGCTTCGGTGCGTCAATCGCTCCTTCCGGCGAGTTTCCGGCGAACTTCCGTCGATCATTCGATGAACCCTCGGTGATGCTCCTGCGGACTTCCGGCAAACTCCTGGACTTTGCGACGATCCACTTGGCAAGTTCCGACGAGCTTCGCTTGGCAAGCTTCTGGACTTCTCGGATCTGTTCTCGCAGAACCTCCGACGACCGTCCGAACTTCCGTCGAACTCTCGAACTCCCAACGTGATCATGAACTTGACTCCGGCGCAACTCCTGCTGCTTGTCTATCTTTCATCGTAGTTAATCCTGCACACTTATCTCAACACATAGATTAGACAACAAATGACAATTGACTTCATCATCAAAATCCGAGATTCAACAATCTCCCCCTTTTTGATGATGACAATCAATTGATAATGGAGTTATCCTTAACTCCCCCTGTCTATATGCCATAGTTGAGATAAGTCAACCTTGAATTCAAGACCTAAGAATTCAAGTGACGTATTGATAAGTTAGATCAGTTAAACTTATCAATGCTCCCATCATGATACTCATCATGATGTATCTCTTCAAAGATGATGTCAGGGCTTGACATACATCATCAAGTTTGTATGATTGTGTTTGTAACCATTCATCATGTAGTATGAACATTATCATATAAAGCTGTTAAGCACTATTACATGATGCATACATTTGAAATATACTAGCAAGTTTTTGCATTTTCTTCACATGATAACATATCAACTCAGGGCATAATGCAAACTTTAGCACATGTTTTTGTATCTCTTGGTGATGCAAGGATGGCATAATCATAGCAGTGTTTATAGCATCACTTATAGTATGGCAGTGTTTATCAATTCATATATATATCTCCCCCTTTGTCATCAACAAAAAGCATAATAATCATGATACCAGGAAATTAATCAAAGCAAGCTTATAGAGGAATTTCACATAGATTGCTCTAAATACTTCTTCCCCTTTGTGTTATAATCCATTGTCCATGTAAAGATTTTGCAGGATGGAATACATACACATGAATCACTTCATCAAATCTATTTCAGATACTTATTTTTCATGAAAGTGTACGAAAAAATCTGGTTTATAGCATTCGAAAAATAAGATGCATTCGGAGAAGATTTTGTTGCATATAATCATAGAGACATGGCAATCAAGTGATTTGATCATACAATATAGTCCGAAAAATAATTTTAACAAGCTTAAGTATTCGGACATATCAACATTCTTCGAATGAAATCAAAGCACAAGGTTTTCAAAACTTTTCGTTTCAAAGCACAACATTCTTAATTTGGACATATCACATGCCAAACAGTAATGATACCATAAAAATCTGAGATAACTTTTACCACAAGGCGCAAGATATATGTTTACCACGATAGATGTTTACAGCCAGTACATCAGAAGTGAGTAACATAAGAAGTTTACAACAACAACAGGTGTTCAACAAGTTCATTGATGAGGTGGAAAATTAAAGTGCCTAAACAAGGAGTCAAATTGACTTATGAATTTGCTGCAACTCAGATAGGATTTGATCTTGTCGTTGTTCAATCCGTTCTTGTCTCTGTTCGAATCCCAATTTCTTCAATGGATGTATGAGTTTGCTCAACTGGATGTGTTTCCTCAAAGGGAAGGGTCGGAGGAGATTGGGTACCCCTAAATACTGGTGTTTCCGGTTCTGGTTCAGGTTGAGGGTGATCAGTCCTTCTAGGGAGTCTAACCCAGTTACCGTTTCTATAGTAACATCTTAGTCGGTGAAGTAGATTTTTGTTTATTATGCTGTATCGATCTACTTTCATTACTTCTTCCTCTGGTGATATTAGAATGTCGTAAGCTTTTATTATTCTAGTGATTATACCACCATATGGGAGCATCATATCCTTTTTTGATAATTCTAACATATTTTGTTGAATAAGATAGCCAAGACAGATGTCATGTCTCTTCATGATTGAGTACATAGTTCCTAATTCTAGTTGACTAATTTCATCATGATGGTATTGTTTAGGGAGAATTATACTGGTCATGATATAATGAAGTATCTTAGTGTTCAAAGGCAATAGATGTTCACAACTTTTAGGAACCAATGCTATGTTAGGATTGGCAAAGATTGTTCCTAAGGCTTCAACATAGGATGTTCCAATACTTTCATCATCCCATGATCCTCTAAAGTAGAGTCCTATGCTTTTTATGGGAATGCCTATCATATCACAAATGAATCTATCAGTGATTGAGATGTGTTGTCCCAAAAGATAGGTGGACATCCTTCCTTCATCATCTATTTGTATGTTATTGTAAAATAATCTAACAAGCCTAGGATAGATGGGTTCGTTAATCTGCAAGATTGGAAGTAGACCTAGGTTTGCAAACCATTGGATAGTCTCTAAGTCTCTTAGTTCATTTAGATCTACGTATTTTCCCTTACTGATACATCTAAGTTCGAAAGAGGGAAATTTTTCAGCATGGTATTTTGAATCAAAAAGATTGAAATCAAACTCTTCTACTAATCTCCTCTTCCCCTTGTCCCTTGAGGTTCTTCTAGATCCCATTACTACTGCTGTTTAGAGGGATGATGATGAGCTAGAGTAAATGAAGATCAAAACAGAATTTAAAAGCTTCTTAAAGAGTACCTTTGTGAAATCTTCAAGAGAGGGAAGGATTCTTGATGTTTTGCTCCGAAATGGAAGGTATTTGGACGGCTTAGAGGAGTGAAATGAGAGTGGAGGAGACTTGGAAGAGTAGAGGAGGAAATGGGAGTGAGTTGGGGTCGGTTTCACCGCCGGCCCTAGTGTGGGTTTAAAAAGGCAGAGTTGCGGGCGGTTGCACCTCTGGCTGGAGCGGTGCAACCTCTGGCAACCCGTGATAGCTGGAGGTGCCACCGCCAGCTGGAGAGGTGCCACCGCCTGCAGCCAGTGAGCACCTAATATGATTTGATCAGGGAGCCTTTGCCTTGAGGAGAGTTTCAGAGCAATTAATGTATGTTACGTGATTTCGTATGAGTTTTTATTTAAGGAAGAAGCTCTTGTACGATCAAGATAGATCTTTTAACGTGCACACGTATGTTGATAGTTTGTTTGGTATCCCTTTTAAGATCATGACATATTTAGTTTCAAGAATTAATTCGTAGATGATAGTGTTAGCGGGTTTTGAAGATCAAGGGGATATGTAAATTTGGATATCATATGTTTCTAATTAGGTTGTATCCAAATCGTATTTGTGATTTCATAACTTCCACTTGTTACTTAAGTGTTGCGAGTTTATGACCATCGAGAGTCAAGGAGCAGAATATTATTTCTTGCTCCGGCCTGAAATTTTTAATGTTTTTATAGGAAGGGATGATCTTTAGGAACCCATTTGCTTTTGGGTGCCTCATAAATAGATCTACATTTTCTATCATGTTGCATCGAGTTTATCATGGTTCCTTTAGGAACCCAAATCAGTTTGTTTGGACTTATTTTCTTGAATGGACAACAATGTGTCCTATGTCCAGATTTGCAACAAAAGTTGCACTTGGTTTGGTATTGAACATGTAAGATGGAGCCTTTTATAAAAGTCGTTGGATTTTGGTGAGGACTTCTCACAAATCCAATTCCGCTCCTTTTTGGAACGTGACCCTTGTTTGCAAGGATCATGTTCAACGACTTGCTACCAACCTCGAATTTCTTCAAGGTATCCTTGAGTAGCAGGTTTTCTTTTTGTAAAGTTTCTAAATCATGACATTTGATACATGAATTTAAACTATCATGATGTTCGACTTTTAACTTATCAAACTCACAAGTAAGACTATCATGCACCTTTTTCAGCAATTTATATTTTCTACTTATACTCTTGCATTCGTCAAATAAGTCATTGAAAGCATTTAATAATTCATCGAAAGATAAATCAGCATTTAATGAATCCGTTACCTCCTCTCCGATAGCCATTAAGGCGTAATGAGCAACTTGCTCGGTGTTGGACTCCTCTTCCTCAGATGCGCTTGAATCATCCCATGTTGCTTGGAGCGCCTTCTTCTTTGTTGTTCTTTTCTTGACTTGGGGACAGTCACTCTTGTAGTGTCCCGGCTTTTTGCATTCATAGCAGATTACTTGGTCCTTTTTGGGTTCAAGTTTATTTTTTGCATCATTCTTAAACTTGTTTCTTTTAAAGAACTTTTTAAACTTTCTTGTTAGAAGTGCCAAGTCATCATCACAGTCCTCATCACTTGAGTTTTCTCTCAAGTGGCATTCTGAAGTTTTGAGTGCCATATCCTTCCTGTTCTTTGGAAGGATGTCTTCTTGCTCTTCATGAGCTTTACAAGTCATTTCGTAGGTCATTAATGACCCGATTAGTTCTTCAAGAGGGAAATTTCGCAGATCTTTTGCCTCTTGAATAGCGGTGACTTTAGGATCCCAACTCTTAGGAAGGGATCTTAGTATCTTATTAACAAGCTCAAAATCTGAAAAGCTCTTTCCGAGTCCTTTTAGACCGTTGACGACATCCGTGAAACGGGTAAACATGTCGCCAATGGTTTCACTCGGTTTCATCCGAAAAAGTTCAAAATCCATTTTCGACAAGATTCCACAGTTCAAAATCCATAGAAATAAGAAAGATCCTCATTCGGGTCTTCCAGTAGGTGTAGTCCGTCCCATTAAACATGGGTGGACGTGTAATAGAATGGCCCTCTTGGTTTCCGGCGTAAGCCATCTCTCTTGGGTATTAATCCTTTTGAGAGTTAACCGGGCTCTGATACCAATTGTTAGGATCGAGAGCACTAAGAGGGGGGGGGGGGGGGGTGAATTAGTGCAGCGGATATTTTTCAGCGATTAAAAAGCGAAGGCTGCGTTCATTCGACAAAGACTATTTTGATGCAAAAGCCGATTCTAGGATTACTTATGATTAAGTGTAGTTTACGTTTAAGCGCAGTTATCGTCTAAACGCAGTTAGCGTCTAAACTCAGATTGCGTCTAAGCGCAGTTTCCGTCTTAGCGCAGATTGCGTTTAAGCACAGATTGCGTCTAAGCGCAGATTGCGTCTAAACGCAGATTGCGTCTAAGCGCAGATTGAGCAGAAGTATAAAGACAATGTGCTGCTGTTGTACAGCTCAAAAAGTAATCTGCAAAAAAAAACAGATTTACGTCTAAACGCAGATTTACGTCTAGACGCAGATTTACGTCTAAACGCAGATTTACGTCTTAAACGCAGATTTACGTCTAAACTTTGAAACTCGTTTGTATACTCGCAGAAGGCAGTATGCAGTTGAAATCAAGACGTAAACGTGAACTGAGATCTGATGATTGTGCGAGGAAAGCCGATTTACGTCTAAATGCAGTTTTACGTCTAAATGCAGTTTTACGTCTAAATGTTGAAACTCGTTCATAAAGTTGCTGAGGACAGTTTGCAGTTATCAATAGAATCAAAATATAAGTGTAAACTGCAAAGAAACTCGTTCGTAAAAGCACGGAAGACGGTTCTGCAGAATCAAACGTAAACGTAAACTGTAATGTACGAAAACACGAATTTACGTCTGAATGCAGATTCGGAAGAACAGCACTTAGAACTTGTTCGTGAAAGCGCAGAGAGCAGTAGTAATGGAGGAGGTTTGCAGTAATGATAAAGTGCTCAAAAATAAACGCAAACCAGAGATTTAGAGTGGTTCGGTCAGCCTTGACCTACTCCACTTTTGGCTTCCTCCACCGACGAGGTTGCCGACGTCAACTAGGGGCCTTCCTTCAATAGGCGAAGGCCAAACTTCCCTTTTACAGTTTCTCTCCTTTTGACAGGCTTAGGAGACAACCTTTACAGACCTTTCTCTCCTCACTTTACAGCTGAAAACTTGAAGAACAGAAGGAGGAGACTTAAAGGCTTTACAACACTTTTGAGCTCCTAGAATCACAGAAAAGATCAAGATTTCGGTGTAGGTCTGTATCTTTTCAATGTTGAATGGGTGGGGAATTTATAGGCCCCAACCCAATTCAAATTTGGAGCTCAAAACGATCAAATCCCAGAATTCCGGGATCAGGCGGTTGCACCTCTTGACTGGAGAGGTTGCACCGCCTGGCAGAGCTCGAAGACCGAGCTCAGGCGGTGCCACCTCTCTGCTAGGGAGGTTGCACCGCCCAGTCTTGCTCGAAGACTGAGCTCAGGCGGTGCCACCTCTTTGCTAGGGAGGTTGCACCGCCCAGTCTAGCTCGAAGACTGAGCTTAGGCGGTGCCACCTCCCGGCTGGGGAGGTTGCACCGCCCAGTCTCGCTGGGAGACACAGCCCAGGCGGTGCCACCTCCTGGCCTGGGCGGTTGCACCTCCTGGTGCAATCAGGGTCCGAATGGTTCATTCCATTCGACCCAATTTCAATCTTTCAGGGGCCCAATTGCCCCAAGATTAAGCCAATGGGATCACCTCCCATTTTCCAACTTAATCATCGTGCTAACTACGATTAAATCTAAGACAACTTCTGCAGCTTTGCTTCGGTGCGTCAATCGCTCCTTCCGGCGAGTTTCCGGCGAACTTCCGTCGATCATTCGATGAACCCTCGGTGATGCTCCTGCGGACTTCCGGCAAACTCCTGGACTTTGCGACGATCCACTTGGCAAGTTCCGACGAGCTTCGCTTGGCAAGCTTCTGGACTTCTCGGATCTGTTCTCGTAGAACCTCCGACGACCGTCCGAACTTCCGTCGAACTCTCGAACTCCCAACGTGATCATGAACTTGACTCCGGCGCAACTCCTGCTGCTTGTCTATCTTTCATCGTAGTTAATCCTGCACACTTATCTCAACACATAGATTAGACAACAAATGACAATTGACTTCATCATCAAAATCCGAGATTCAACAACATCTACTCCGATGGCCATTAGGGCGTAATGAGCAACTTGCTCGGTGTTGGACTCCTCTTCTTCTAACGCGCTTGAATCATCCTATGTTGCCTTGAGCGCCTTCTTCTTTGATGTTCTTTTTTTGGCTTGGGGACAATCGTTCTTGTAGTGTCCCGGTTTTTTGCACTCATAGCAAATAACTTGGTCCTTCTTGTGTTCAAATTTATTTTTTGTATTATTTTTAAATTTATTCTTTCTTAAAATTTTTTTAAATTTTTGAGTCAAAAGTGCAATGTCATTGTCACTGTCCTCATCACTTGATGTTTCTTTCAAGTGATCTTCTTATGATGTGAGTGTCATATCCTTTCTGTTCTTTGGAAGGGGGTTCTCGAGCTCGTCATTAGTTTGACATGTCATTTCGTAGGTCATTAGAGACCCAATAAGTTCTTCAAGAGGGAATGTTTTAATGTCTTTGGCCTCTTGAATGACCGTAATTTTTAGATCCCAACTTTTAGGGAGGGATCTTAAGATTTTAGTTACTAGTTCAAAGTTAGTAAAATCTTTACTAATAGCTTTGAGTCCATTGATGACATCCGTGAAATGGGTGTACATGTCTCCGATGGACTCACTTTGTTTCATTTGGAAAAGTTCGTAAGAGTGCACAAGGATGTTGATTTTGGACTCTTTCACTCGGCTAGTGCCTTCATGAGTGACCTCAAGAGTTCTCCAAATATCAAAAGCCGAATCACAAATTAAAACACGATTAAATTCATTTTTGTCTAGTGCACAAAACAAGGCATTCATAGCCTTTGCGTTTAAAGCAAAAACCTTCTTCTCCGATTCATTCCATTCGCTCATCGGAAGAGAAGATTTTTGAAATCCGTTTTCAACAATAGTCCAAAGCTCGAAATCCATGGAAATGAGGAAGATCCTTATACGAGTCTTCCAATAAGTATAATCCGACCCATTAAACATGGGTGGACGTGTAATAGAATGACCCTCATGTATGTCGGAGTAAGCCATCTCTCTTGGGTATCAAACCAAATATGAGAGTGAGCCTTCTCGGTGATCTCCGTGAACCTCCGACGATCTCTTCGGAGAACTTCCGAAAATTCCGACAAGTTCCCGATTTCTTCTCGGTTGGTTCCGGCAACATCTCCGACGATTCTTCGGACTCTTAAACGTCCATCAAACTTGACTCTGGTATTCTTGCTTTATGTTTTCTAGTTATCATAGTTAATCTTGCACACTTAACTCAATAATATGGATTAGATCAATTAACCCATCAATTGATTTTATCATCAAAATCCGAGATTCAACATGACCTACATCCACTCCTGATTCCTTTTTCACTCGAGGCCACCGGCTTCCATTACCAATCTTCTTTCGATGGGCAAAGATCAACTATCATTTTATACTCTTTCTTCTTTTGATAGGCCCTGAAGAGAACATTTACAACCTCTCTTTTAGACCTCACTCCTCCCTTAGAAAATTTCTAACTCTAGGAGGAAGAGACTCTAAATCCTAAGAGAGTTTTTAATTTTTCTCATATTCTTTTTTCCTTTTTCAACTTAATTTTATGCTACTCCATGTAGAAATAGCTGGGGTATTTATAGACCCTAAATGACTTCAAAATTGGAGCAAAAAAAGGTCTCATCCCAGGTCCTAGTGGTACCACCGCTTGTGTTGGGCAGTACTACCACCTGCAGCACTAACACTAGGCGGTATGTTAGAACCCTTGCAGATTCTAAACTTGGGGTTGATCTCTTTAGGGGATCGGCCTCCTTGGAACTCTATAGGGGTTCCTCCCTCCAAGTTGCTGCTCAAAGGCTGCATAAAAGATTTATCTATTACTTAAGAAAAGAGAAGGAATACATGGCTATTTATAGGGCTTCTAAATCCTAACTCCTAATAGGACTCCTACTTAAGACTCTTACTTCTAGCCAACTCCTAATAGGACTCCTACTCAAGACTCCTATTCCCTTACAACTCCTAATTCTTCTCTAAGAAAAAACCTTCTACATTAATGCCCTTCTCAATTAGGACTCTCCTAGCTAGAGTCCTAACAGAACCGCTCTCTTCAAATCAGCATTGTCCTCAAGGCTGAGATTCCATGAACTCAGGGAACCGGGTCTTCAGCTCCTCATATGGTTCCCATGTGGCATCTTCAAGTGGTAAATTATTCCAATACACTAGTACTTCAGTAGAGGGACGTCGGCGACGCATCACGATCCTACGATCGAGGATGGCTTGTGGTTGTGCTTGAATAACTCTATCCTCAGTGGTGTTGGGCAGTTTGATCTAGGGTGACTCGTGTTCTCCCAACTTGGGCTTCAGGCATTACACGTGGAAGATAGGGTGAATTTTGGCATCCTCAGGTAATTTAAGTCTATACGCCACTGCTCCAATATGCTCTTGTTGAATCTCGTATTTTGATGATGAAACTACTTGATATATGTTTATGATTTAATCTGCGTTTTGAGTGACGCAGGATGCTTTGATCAGGATGAGACAATTAAAGCAGGAAAATCATGTTGTGCCGGAGGAACATGTTAGAAGATTGGACGTCGGGCCGGTAGATCGGTCGACGTATCGACAGAAGGCTTCGGGCAGTGGACTCGGGCATCGGGCCAAGAAGAGCGGTTATTGTGCCAAGGATATCGGAGTTGCGGAGTCAACTGGCCGATTGGGCAATAGGCCACAGGAGAGGACGATGCGCCGAAGAATCAGACGAAGCGTCGAGGGACCAATGACATGCCGGACAACTTGGTTAATTGCTTAGGATTAATTGTCTCGATCGAAGTTTTGTTTCAATTGTGCAGGATCAACTATGATAACGATGAAGACATAAAGCGAAACAAAGTGTCGGAGTCAAGCGCGAAGGATTTGTTGCGAGTTCGAGAGTTCGACGGAAGTCCGAAGGTTCATCGGGAATGCTACCGGAACTAGCCGAGAATGAGTTGGGAGCTTGCCGAAGGGTTTTTCAGAAGCTCGCCGGAAGGTTCGTTGGGAGTTCGCGGAGCTCGCCGAGAAAGATCGGAGCTTGCCGAAGAAGCTCGTTGGAACTCGCTAAGAACAAATCGTGAAGTCTAGGAGCTTGCCAGGAGTCCGCAGAATGGTTTCCGAGAGTTCATCGGAAGACCGCCGGAAGTTTGCCGGAAGCTCGCCAGAAGAAGTCTTGACTTGCGAACTTTGTAATAGCTTAGAAAATATCTTTAAAATCATAGTTAGCACATTAATTAGGGTTAGGATTAGGTGTTAATCCTATAACCCAAGTAGGGGCCAATTAGGCCCAAGTTCGGACTGGTTTGGGCCAAGTTTGGAGCCAAACCAAGTGAGCTGAAATAGTGAAAGAGGTGGCACCGCCCCAGCCAGGAGGTGGCACCGCCTAGGCTAAGCCTCCCAGCGAGACTGGGAGGTGCAACCTCCCTGACAAAGAGGTGGCACCGCCTGAGCTCGGTCTTTGAGCTCTGGCAGAGAGGTGCAACCGCCTCAGTCAAGAGGTGGCACCGCCTGGGCTCAGTCTTCGAGCTCTGCCAGGCGGTGCAACCTCTCCAGTCAAGAGGTGCAATCGCCTGATCCCGAAATTCCGGGATTTGATCATTTTGAGCTCCAAATTTGAATTGGATTGGGGCCTATAAATACCCCACCCATTCAGCACTGAAAAGATACAGATCCATACCGAATTCTTGATCTTTTCAGTGACTCTAAGAGCTCAAATTTGTGTAAAGTCCTAAAGTTCTCCTCTTCTCTGTTCTTCAAGTCTTGAGTTGTAAAGAGAGGAGAGAAAGGATCTGTAAGGGTTGTCTCCTGAGCCCGTCAAAAGGAGAGAAACTGTAAAAGGGCAGTTGGCCTTCGCCCATTGAAGGAAGGCCCCTAGTTGACGTCGGTGACCTCGCCGGTGGAGGAAGCCAAAAGTGGAGTAGGTCAAGACTGACCGAACCACTCTAAATCTCTGGTTTGCGTTTATTTTGAGCACTTTATCATTACTGCAAACCTCCTACATAGCTACTGCTCTCTGCGCTTTTACGAACAAGTTTCTAAGTTCTAATCTTTCCGAATCTGCATTCAGATGTCAAAAGGTGTTTTCGTACGATCTTTACATTGCAGCTTACATTTACGTCTTGAATCTGTTTATAACTGCGAACTGTCTTCTGCGCTTTTACGAACGAGTTTCTTTGCAGTTTACATTTACATTTTGATTATATTTCTAACTGCAAACTGTCTTCTGCAATTTTACGAACGGGTTTCAACATTTAGACGTAAAACTGCATTTAGACGTAAATCGGCTTTCATCGCACAATCATCAGATTTCAGTTTACGTTTACGTCTTGATTTCAACTGCATACTGCCTTCTGCGAGTATACAAACGAGTTTCAAAGTTCAGACGTAAATCTGCGTTTAAGACGTAAATCTGCGTTTAGACGTAAATCTGCGTTTAGACGTAAATCTGCGTTTAGACGTAAATCTACTTTTTGCAGATTGCTTTTTGAGCTGTACAATAGCAGCACATTATACTTCTGCTTAAACTGTGCTTAGACGCAAACTGTGTTTAGACGCAAACTGCGCTTAGACGCAATCTGCGCTTAGACGCAAACTGCGCTTAGACGCAATCTGAGTTTAGACGTAATATGCATTTAGACGCAAACTGCGTTTAGACGCTAACTATGTTTAAACGTAAACTGCACTTAATCATAAGTAATCTTAGAATCGGCTTTATCGAACGAACGCAGCTTTCATTTTTAATCGTTGATAGATTTCCGCTGCACTAATTCACCCCCCCCCCTCTTAGTGCTCTCGATCCTAACAATTGGTATCAGAGCGGGGTATTTCTCATTTCGGATTTACACCTGAGAGAAATGGCTCTTCAAGAGGGCTTTTCGGTCTTTCGTCCACCGTTCTTTAACGGATTGGACTACACTTATTGGAAAACTCGAATGAGAGTTTTCTTGATTTCTCTAAATCTGGATTTATGGAATATTGTTGAAAACGGTTTTCAACTTCCCTCTAAACCGACGAACGAATGGTCGGATTTGGAGAAGAAGTATTTTTCTTTAAACGCAAAGGCTATGAATGCCTTATTTTGCGCTTTAGACAAAAATGAGTTCAATCGGGTTTCTTTGTGCGAAACGGCTTTCGATATTTGGCGCACTCTTGAAATCACGCACGAGGGAACTAGTAGAGTCAAAGACTCGAAAGTTAATATTTTACTGCATGATTTCGAGCTTTTTCATATGAAACCAAGCGAAACCATTGTTGACATGTACACCCGTTTTACGGATGTCGTCAATGGTTTAAATTCACTTGGTAAAAGCTTTTCGGATTTTGAACTCGTTAACAAAGTTTTGCGCTCACTTTCTAAAACTTGGGATTCAAAAGTAACTGCTATTCAAGAATCAAAAAACTTGAACCAATTTCCACTTGAAGAACTAATTGGTTCATTGATCACATATGAAATGACGTGCAATGCACGTGAAGAACTTGAGAACCACCTTCCAAAGAACAGGAAGGATTTGGGACATAGAACATTTGAAGAGCACTCAAGCATAAGCTCAAGTGATGGTGAACTTAAACTACAAATGAAACGAAAATTAAAAAGCAAAAAGAATCAAACTACTTGCTTTAAACGCAAGAAGAAGAACAAAAATTGGGATGAATCGAGCTCCTCCGAAGAAGAGAAAGTCAACAAAAGCAAGGCGGCAAACTACGCCTTAACAACCCACAATGATGAGGTAATCGAAATCCCCCTAATTTATTTTGAAATTACTTGATGCTTTCATGATGTATTTTTCTCTTTTAGTTTAGAATTAATTTTCTTAAAAATTACATGTTAAAAAAATTATTATGATCATACTAAGTAATTTCGAAAATGATAATATTACATATTTTATGATAAACAAATAAAATGATCTTGATTGAAAATATGAAATCATGGTTAAGAAGTAATAATGCGCATTACGTTGATTTCCATTGTTATTTCTCGATTTTGATTAAAGATCATGTTTGATTTGAAGAAATGCATAATGATGAAATTAAATATTTCGATTGACAATTTCATGCATGAGATATACATGATGATTTTTGTGATTGATGGTTTTATGATGAAATTCATTTTATGATCCTAAACGTTGATGCATGTTTTCATTTGACATAAATGAAAAGGCATGCTAACATGAAATCGATCACTTAAGATGAAACACTTAAAAAAGGGGAGAAATATATGAATTGATGCTATAAACACTATGCTATGATTATCCCATGCTTGCATCACCAAGAAATATATGATTGCTATCATTGCTATATGCCCTATATCAAGATATCAAACAAAAATTTGCATCATACGAGCTGATATCTTACCATGTGATGCAATGCTACACTTGCCAAAATATTCGAAATGTGTACATCATGCCTTGTATCAAGATATCAAACAAAATCTTGCTTCACAGTTTTACGCATTGATATCTTACCATATGATGAAATGCTACAATTGATGAACACTTGAAATGTAATCCTCTATCTTATTGATTTTTCAATAAATCTATGCTTATCATACATGAATTTATTGAATGTAATTTTGAGGATGATTTCAGATTTGACAAATGCTTGATTCGTATTTACGACATAAGATACACTTTAAATATGAATCATGCATCAATCATGTTAAATGCTTCAATCATTTTCTATCTCTAGAGTTCTCGATTTTGATGAAATACAAGTGATAAATTCATTTATGATATCTTGTAAATCACTTGAATTATGAATGAGTTTTTTATGATGCGTTAAAAGAATCACTTAAAAAGAAAATGCTTTTCCCATCTTATCGAGATTAATGATTTCATGATATTGTGTGAATCTCGAAATTGATTTTGATGAAATAGTAATAACGTTATTCATGTTATGAATCTTAAAAATGATAATATGCTTCATTTGATAATATGAATACATGAAACACTTATGATATTCCGTGTATTCATAAAATATTTATCTCATCATCCAATAACTCTTCTTGATATTGCTTATGAGATGAAATGAAATAATGCATGAAATACAAATGAGGAGTCAATGATCATGCATAATAGGATGTAATGAATTCTGACATTTAGATACCATCGTTTGAATATCTATGATTATGTTGCCAAAATGATATATCATGAATGCTTGAATATCATGTTTGATATGCTCATGATGATGATTGATTTTTCGGTATCGTGCATAAAAAAAAAAAAAAAAAAAATGTAATGTTAATGAATTTGAGCATTGAAACTATAATGATGAACAAATAAGAATGATTACTTACCTTTGTCATGATTTAGAAATTGATGTAAAGGGTTTTTCCCTTCTTTTTGACAATGACAAAGGGGGAGATAGATTGCTAGCACAATTCAAGAAAAAGGCAAAAATTACAAAAGAGAAGATGCAAATGTAACACTTGCCAAATTGTTTGCTTGCCTCATGTAAAACATTATCTCTTGCTAGTTTGGCATTTTGCTAGCTTGCACTTTGAAAGAAAGCAAAAATGACACTTCTCAAAAGAGAAGAAAGAGCTTGTTATCTTGAACATCACAAGCTTGCCAAACAAAAATTTGCAAAAGTGCTATCTTGCCTATCTCAAGAAGCAAAACTTGCATATCATAAAAATTTGCTAGCTTACAACTTGCATATTTCAAGAAGCAAGAGTTGCCTTCTTGAACATCTCTAAATTGCTATCTTGCAAGTTCTAAAATGTTGCAACATTGCTAGCTTGCATGTTATAAAAGTGCTATCTTGTATGCTGTAAAACTTGCATATCTAAAACTTGATAGCTTGAATGTTCTAAGCATGATGTAACATTTGCTAAATTTTCTGGCTTCAAAACTGCATGATGATAAAACTTGATATTATGTTTTTCATGCAATGAGTTGAACCAATATCATAAACACTTGATTGTGGTACTTCTCCTTTTTGTTGATGACAAAGGGGGAGAAGTATGTTGATGACATGACATGTTATGACATAAGTTTATGCATATGTTCATGTTGACGTGTTGCAAGTATTCATGATGAATATTGCAATGACTTGAATTCAGTTTGAATTCAAGGTTCTATCAATATGGCATATTGATAGGGGGAGTTTGTTTAAACTCCGGGAGTTAAGTTTAACTCCGTCATCAAGTAGTTGTCATCATCAAAAAGGGGGAGATTGTTGAATCTCGTATTTTGATGATGAAACTATTTGATATATGTTTATGATTTAATCTGCATTTTGAGTGACGCAGGATGCTTTGATCAGGATGAGACAATTAAAGCAGGAAAACCATGTTGTACCGGAGGAACATGTCAGAAGATTGGACGTTGGGCCGGTAGATCGGTCGACGTATCGACAGAAGGCTTCGGGCAGTGGACTCGGGCATCGGGCCAAGAAGAGCGGTTATTGTGCCAAGGATATCGGAGTTGCGGAGTCAACTGGCCGATTGGGCAATAGGCCATAGGAGAGGACGATGCGCCGAAGAATCAGACGAAGCGTCGAGGGACCAATGACATGCCGGATAACATGGTTAATTGCTTAGGATTAATTGTCTCGATCGAAGTTTTGTTTCAATTGTGCAGGATTAACTATGATAACGATGAAGACATAAAGCAAAACAAAGTGTCGGAGTTAAGCGCGAAGGATTTGTTGCGAGTTCGAGAGTTTGACGGAAGTCCGAAGGTTCGTCGGGAATGCTACCGGAACTAGCCGAGAATGAGTTGGGAGCTTGCCGAAGGGTTTTTCGGAAGCTCGCCGGAAGGTTCGTTGGGAGTTCGCGGAGCTCGCCGAGAAAGATCGGAGCTTGCCGAAGAAGCTCGTTGGAACTCGCTAAGAACAAATCGTGAAGTCTAGGAGCTTGCCGGGAGTCCGCAGAATGGTTTCCGAGAATTCATCGGAAGACCGCCGGAAGTTTGCCGGAAGCTCGCCAGAAGAAGTCTTGACTTGCGAACTTTGTAATAGCTTAGAAAATGTCTTTAAAATCATAGATAGTACATTAATTAGGGTTAGGATTAGGTGTTAATCCTATAACCCAAGTAGGGGCCAATTAGGCCCAAGTTCGGACTGGTTTGGGCCAAGTTTGGAGCCAAACCAAGTGAGCTGAAATAGTGAAAGAGGTGGCACCGCCCCAGCCAGGAGGTGGCACCGCCTAGGCTAAGCCTCCCAGCGAGACTGGGAGGTGCAACCTCCCTGACAGAGAGGTGGCACCGCCTGAGCTCGGTCTTCGAGCTCTGGCAGAGAGGTGCAACCGCCTCAGTCAAGAGGTGGCACCGCCTGGGCTCAGTCTTCGAGCTCTGCCAGGCGGTGCAACCTCTCCAGTCAAGAGGTGCAACCGCCTGATCCCGAAATTCCGGGATTTGATCGTTTTAAGCTCCAAATTTGAATTGGATTGGGGCCTATAAATACCCCACCCATTCAGCACTGAAAAGATACAGATCCATACCGAATTCTTGATCTTTTCAGTGACTCTAAGAGCTCAAATTTGTGTAAAGTCCTAAAGTTCTCCTCTTCTCTGTTCTTCAAGTCTTGAGTTGTAAAGAGAGGAGAGAAAGGATCTGTAAGGGTTGTCTCCTGAGCCCGTCAAAAGGAGAGAAACTGTAAAAGGGCAGTTGGCCTTCGCCCATTGAAGGAAGGCCCCTAGTTGACGTCGATGACCTCGCCGGTGGAGGAAGCCAAAAGTGGATTAGGTCAAGACTGACCGAACCACTCTAAATCTCTGGTTTGCGTTTATTTTGAGCACTTTATCATTACTGCAAATGTCCTACATAGCTACTGCTCTCTGCACTTTTACGAACAAGTTTCTAAGTTCTAATCTTTCTGAATCTGCATTCAAACGTCAAAAGGTGTTTTCGTACGATCTTTACATTGCAGCTTACATTTACGTCTTGAATCTGTTTATAACTGCGAACTGTCTTCTGCGCTTTTACGAACGAGTTTCTTTGCAGTTTACATTTACATTTTGATTCTATTTATAACTGCAAACTGTCTTCTGCAATTTTACGAACGGGTTTCAACATTTAGACGTAAAACTGCATTTAGACGTAAATCGGCTTTCATTGCACAATCATCAGATTTCAGTTTACGTTTACGTCTTGATTTCAACTGCATACTACCTTCTGCGAGTATACAAACGAGTTTCAAAGTTCAGACGTAAATATGCGTTTAAGACGTAAATCTGCGTTTAGACGTAAATCTGCGTTTAGACGTAAATCTGCGTTTAGACGTAAATCTGCTTTTTGCAGATTGCTTTTTGAGCTGTACAATAGCAGCACATTATACTTCTGCTTAAACTGCGCTTAGACGGAAACTGTGTTTAGACGCAAACTGCGCTTAGACGCAATCTGCGCTTAGACGCAAACTGCGCTTAGACGCAATCTGAGTTTAGACGCAATCTGCATTTAGACGCAAACTGTGTTTAGATGCTAACTGTGTTTAAACGTAAACTGCACTTAATCATAAGTAATCTTAGAATCGGCTTTATCGAACGAACGCAGCTTTCGTTTTTAATCGCTGAAAGATTTCCGCTGCACTAATTCACCCCCCCCCCCCCCCCCCCTCTTAGTGCTCTCGATCCTAACAGCTCTATGATCTGATAGGGCCCAAAAAGTCGTGGAGATAGCTTCATGGATGCTCGAGTGTTGATGGAGAGTTGCTTGTATGGTTGTAGGCGAAGATAAACCTAATCTCCTACTGAAAATTCTCTTTCACTTCATCGTGTGTCAGCTTGCTGCTTCATTCTCACTTGAGCTGTAGAGAGATTATCTTTTAGCAGTTGTAGGAGTTTGTCCCTATCAATCAATTCTTGTTCAACCTGATCTACCTTGGCCGAGCCAATTACATACTTTGGAATCACAAGGGCCGGTCGACCATACAATGCTTCATAAGGGGCACATTTTGTAGATGAATGATATGTAGTATTATACCACCATTCGATCCAAGGAAGCCATTTTGCCCACTCTTTTGGTCGGTCGCTAGCGAAACACCGAAGGTACATCTCTAAAAACCTGTTTACCACCTCTGTTTAGCCGTTAGTTTGTGGATGATACGCTATGCTCATCTTGAGTTTAGTGCCTTGTAACTGGAATAACTCGGTCCAAAATTTACTAGTGAAGATCCTATCACGATCACTTACAATGGACCTTGGCATCCTATGCAGTTTAACAATATTTTCTATGAAAACTTGGGCAATACTAGCAGTAGTAAAGGGACTTCTCACAGCTCAAAAATAAGCATATTTCATAAGTCGATCAACCACCACGAGAATTGTGCTTTTACCTTTGGTAAGTGGCAGCCCTTCAATGAAGTCCATGGAGATGTCGGTCCACACCGAGTCCGGTATAGGTAGTGGTTGTGTTTCCTTCGATTTGCCACAGTTTCACCCTTGTGCTGTTGACATAATCACATTATGCCACATATTCAGCAATAATTTTTTTTATCCCTGTCCAATAAAAATTTTGCTTCACTCTTTTGTAGGTTCTTAGGAATCCAGAGTGCCCTGCTGAAGGTATGGAGTGCATTTCATGCAGGATGATTGTGATACAAGGGGAGTCAGGTATAAGCACAATACGACCTTTGTAGCATAGATCCCTCTAATCCCAAGTGTAGTGGGCTATTGCACTTGGATCTGTTAGGATCGAGAGCACTAAGAGGGGGGGGGTGAATTAGTGCAGCGGATATTTTTCAGCGATTAAAAAGCGAAGGCTGCGTTCGTTCGACAAAGACTATTTTGATGCAAAAACCGATTCTAAGATTACTTATGATTAAGTGCAGTTTACGTTTAAGCGCAGTTAGCGTCTAAACGCAGTTAGCGTCTAAATGCAGATTGCGTCTAAACTCAGATTGCGTCTAAGCGCAGTTTGCATCTAAGCACAGATTGAGCAGAAGTATAAAGACAATGTGCTGTTGTTGTACAGCTCAAAAGGTAATCTGCAAAAAACAGATTTACGTCTAAACGCAGATTTGCGTCTAAACGCAGATTTACGTCTAAACGCAGATTTACGTCTTGCACGCAGATTTACGTCTTAGACGCAGATTTATGTCTGAACTTTGAAACTCGTTTGTATATTCGCAGAGGGCAGTATGCAGTTGAAATCAAGACGTAAACGTAAACTGAAATCTGACGATTGTGCGAGGAAAGCCGATTTACGTCTAAATGCAGTTTTACGTCTAAATGTTGAAACTCGTTCGTAAAATTGCAGAAGACAGTTTGCAGTTATAAATAGAATCAAACTGTAAGTGTAAACTGCAAAGAAACTCGTTTGCAAAAGCACAGAGGACAGTTCTGCAGAATCAAAACGTAAACGTAAACTGTAATGTACTAAAACACGACTTTACGTCTGAATGCAGATTCGGAAGAACAGCACTTAGAACTTGTTCGTGAAAGCGCAGAGAGCAGTAGTAGTGGAGGAGGTTTGCAGTAAAGATAAAGTGCTCAAAGATAAACGCAAACCAGAGATTTAGAGTGGTTCGGTCAGTCCTGACCTACTCCACTTTTGGCTTCCTCCACCGACGAGGTTGCCGACGTCAACTAGGGGCCTTCCTTCAATGGGTGAAGGCCAAACTGCCCTTTTACAGTTTCTCTCCTTTTGACAGGCTCAGGAGACAACCTTTACAGACTTTTCTCTCCTCACTTTACAACTGAAAACTTGAAGAACAGAAGGAGGAGACTTAAAGGCTTTACAATCACTTTTGAGCTCTTAGAATCACAGAAAAGATCAAGATTTCGGTGTAGGTCTGTATCTTTTCAGTGTTGAATGGGTGGGGAATTTATAGGCCCCAACTCAATTCAAATTTGGAGCTCAAAACGATCAAATCCCGAAATTTCGGGATCAGGCGGTTGCACCTCTTGACTGGAGAGGTTGTACCGCCTGGCAGAGCTCGAAGACCGAGCTCAGGCGGTGCCACCTCTCTGCCAGGGAGGTTGCACCGCCCAGTCTTGCTCGAAGACTGAGCTCAGGCAGTGCCACCTCTCTGCTAGGGAGGTTGCACCGCCCAGTCTTGCTCGAAGACTGAGCTCAGGCGGTGCCACCTCTCTGCCAGGGAGGTTGCACCGCCCAGTCTAGCTCGAAGACTGAGCTCAGGCGGTGCCACCTCTCTGCCAGGGAGGTTGCACCGCCCAGTCTAGCTCGAAGACTGAGCTCAGGCGGTGCCACCTCCTGGCCTGGGCGGTTGCACCTCCTGGTGCAATCAGGGTCCGAATGGTTCATTCCATTCGACCCAATTTCAATCTTTCAGGGGCCCAATTGCCCCAAGATTAAGCCAATGGGATCACCTCCCATTTTCCAACTTAATCATCATGCTAACTACGATTAAATCTAAGACAACTTCTGCAGCTTTGCTTCGGTGCGTCAATCGCTCCTTCCGGCGAGTTTCCGGCGAACTTCCGTCGATCATCCGATGAACCCTCGGTGATGCTCCTGCGGACTTCCGGCAAACTCCTGGACTTTGCGACGATCCACTTGGCAAGTTCCGACGAGCTTCGCTTGGCAAGCTTCTGGACTTCTCGCAGAACCTCTGACGACCGTCCGAACTTCCGTCGAACTCTCGAACTCCCAACGTGATCATGAACTTGACTCCGGCGCAACTCCTGCTGCTTGTCTCTCTTTCATCGTAGTTAATCCTGCACACTTATCTCAACACATAGATTAGACAACAAATGACAATTGACTTCATCATCAAAATCCGAGATTCAACAATCTCCCCCTTTTTGATGATGACAATCAATTGATAATGGAGTTATCCTTAACTCCCCCTGTCTATATGCCATAGTTGAGATAAGTCAACCTTGAATTCAAGACCTAAGAATTCAAGTGACGTATTGATAAGTTAGATCAGTTAAACTTATCAATACTCCCATCATGATACTCATCATGATGTATCTCTTCAAAGATGATGTCAGGGCTTGACATACATCATCAGATTTGTATGATTGTGTTTGTAACCATTCATCATGTAGTATGAACATTATCATATAAAGCTGTGAAGCACTATTACATGATGCATACATTTGAAATATACTAGTAAGTTTTTGCATTTTCTTCACATGATAACATATCAACTCAGGGCATAATGCAAACTTTAGCACATGTTTTTGTATCTCTTGGTGATGCAAGGATGGCATAATCATAGCAGTGTTTATAGCATCACTTATAGTATGGCAGTGTTTATCAATTCATATATATATCTCTCCCCCTTTGTCATCAACAAAAAGCATAATAATCATGATACCAGGAAATTAATCAAAGCAAGCTTATAGAGGAATTTCACATAGATTGCTCTAAATACTTCTTCCCCTTTGTGTTATAATCCATTGTCCATGTAAAGATTTTGCAGGATGGAATACATACACATGAATCACTTCATCAAATCTATTTCAGATACTTATTTTTCATGAAAGTGTATTTGATGCATTCGAAAAATCTGGTTCATAGCATTCGAAAAATAAGATGCATTCGGAGAAGATTTTGTTGCATATAATCATAGAGACATGGCAATCAAGTGATTTGATCATACAATATAGTCCGAAAAATAATTTTAACAAATTTAAGTATTCGGACATATCAACATTCATAATTCTCTTCTAATGAAGTCAAATTGTTTTTCACTTAGAGGTTTTGTAAAAATGTCAGCTAGTTGATATTTAGTATCAATGAACTCTATGGTTACGTCATGATTGGTGACATGATCTCGTATAAAGTGATGTCTGATATCAATATGTTTTGTTCTTGAGTGTTGTATAGGATTCTTGGTTAAGCATATTGCACTTGTGTTATCACATTTAATTGGAATATTTTTGAGATGAACTTTATAATCTTCTAAGGTATTTTTCATCCATACAACTTGTGCACAGCATGCACTTGCTGCAATATATTCAGCTTCGGTTGTTGATAGTGCAACCGAGTTTTGTTTCTTTGATGACCAGGAAACAAGGGCATGTCCTAAAAATTGACATGATCCTGATGTGCTTTTTCTATCTAATCTACAGCCAGCAAAGTCAGCATCAGCATAAGCAATTAACTCAAAATTCTCTGATTTTGGGTACCATAATCCTAGATTCGTGGTACCATTAAGATATCTAAATATTCTTTTAACTGCTTTGAGATGAGATATCTTAGGGTTTGATTGAAATCTAGCACAAAGTCCTACACTGAACATGATGTCTGGTCTGGTTGCAGTGAGGTAAAGTAAACTTCCTATCATACCCCTATAAGTTTTTTGATCAAAGCTTTCTCCACTTTCATCAGTTTCTAACTTAGTGGAGGTGCTCATAGGAGTGTTACTAGCCTTTGAGTTGTTCATATTAAACCTTTTTAATAAATTCATGGCATATTTAGTTTGACTAATAAAGATGCCATTGCTTAGTTGTTTGATTTGTAAGCCTAAGAAGAATGTTAATTCTCCCATTAAGCTCATTTCGAATTCAAGACTCATAGTTTTAGCAAAAGATTCACACAGAGATTCATTTGTAGAGCCAAAGATGATATCATCAACATAAATCTGAACAATGAGAAAATTATTTTCAAAATTCTTGATAAACAATGTAGTATCAACCTTGCCTTTTATGAAATTATTTTCAATGAGAAAAGAACTAAGTCTCTCATACCAAGCCCTTGGGGCTTGTTTTAAACCATAGAGAGCTTTAGTTAATCTAAACACATGATTAGGGAGGCTATTATTTTCAAATCCAGGAGGTTGTTCAACATAAACTTCTTCAGAAATAAAACCATTTAGAAAAGCGCTTTTAACATCCATTTGAAATAACTTAAAATTATTACAACTAGCGTAGGCAAGGAGCATCCTTATGGCTTCCAATCGAGCTACAGGTGCGAAGGTTTCTTCGTAATCGATACCTTCTTCTTGGTTGAAACCTTTGGCCACTAATCTAGCCTTGTTTCTAACCACGATACCATTTTCATCTTGCTTGTTTCTAAAGACCCATTTAGTATCAATAACTAAATGGTCATTTGGCCTAGGAACAAGCGTCCACACCTCATTTCTCTCAAATTGATTCAATTCATCTTGCATTGCGATAATCCATGAATCATCTTTCATGGCTTCATCAACACATTTGGGTTCAATTTGGGAGAGAAAGGCGGCGTTGGCACAAAAATTTTTAAAAGAAGATCGTGTTTGAACCCCCTTTGATGTGTCTCCTAATATTAGCTCCTTAGGATGAGCATCTACATACTTCCAATCCTTGGGTAAGGATGTTTCGGAAGTGGATGCATCCAAGTTGCTAGTTGGAGAAGGGGTTTCATTTAAATTTAAGGAATCAAAATTAACATCATCATCAAGATCATTTTTCTTAGTTTCGGAAATCTCATTAAAAACAACATGAATGGATTCTTCAATAATTAAAGTTCTTTTATTGAAGATACGAAAAGCTTTAGAAACCGAAGAATAACCAAGAAAGATTCCTTCATCGGATTTAGCATCAAATTTTCCTAAGTTATCCTTTTCATTTAAGATAAAACACTTACACCCAAAGACTTTAAAATATGAAACATTGGGTTTTTTGTTATTCCATAACTCATAAGGAGTTTTGGTGAGTAAGGGTCTTACTAGTACTCTATTTAAAATATAACATGCAGTGTTTACGGCTTCGGCCCAAAGATATTTGGGTAGGCTATGTTCATTCAACATGGTTCTTGCCATTTCTTGTAAATTTCGATTTTTTCTTTCTACAACCCCATTTTGTTGAGGATTTCTTGGAGTAGAGAAATTATGGTTGTATCCATTGAGTTCACAGAATTCTTGGAAGTCATGGTTTTGAAATTCTCCACCATGATCACTTCTAATTGACGAAATCATAGAACCCTTCTCATTTTGAACAAGTTTACAAAACTTGGTAAAGCATTTAAAGCATTCATTTTTCTGTCTTAAGAAGTAGGTCCATGTATATCTGCTATAGTCATCAACAATGACAAAGGCGTATTTGCTACCTCCTAGACTCGATGTGGAGATTTGTCCGAACAAGTCCATATGGATCAATTGTAAGGGCCTAGAGGTGCTTATTTGATTTTTAGATTTGAAGCTGCTCTTAATTTGTTTACCTAATTGGCAGGCATCACATACATTATCCTTGATGAACTTGATATGAGGAATTCCTCTTACAAGTTCTTTGGATGATATTTGAGTGATCAGTTTCATGCTAGCATGACCTAATCTTCTATGCCATATCCAAGCATCCTCATTTAAGGCAGAAAAACACATTTCATTACACAAATCATTGATGTCAATAGTGTATACGTTATTTTGTTTCAATGCAATCATAGATATATTTTTGTGTGGTTTTTCAATGATGCAAGCATTAGATTCAAATCTTATAATATATCATTTATCACATAATTGACTAATGCTCAAGAGGTTATGTTTTAAACCATCAACTAGCAAAACATCTTCAATAGAGAAGTTGGATTTGTTACCTATGGTTCCTTTGCCAATGATTTTACCCTTGTTGTTGTCTCCGAAGGTGACATATCCTTCGTCTATGCTAGTGAGCTTAGAGAATTGAGATGGATCTCCGGTCATATGCCTTGAGCATCCACTATCAAGGTACCATCTCTTGCTCCTAGCTTGCGATGGTTTAGTTTTCTACAAGAAAGGATGATGTTTAGGTACCCATTTGCTTTTGGGTGCCTCATAAATAGATCTACATTTTCTATCATGTTGCATCGAGTTTATCATGGTTCCTTTAGGAACCCAAATCAGTTTGTTTGGACTTATTTTCTTGAATGGACAACAATGTGTCCTATGTCCAGATTTGCAACAAAAGTTGCACTTGGTTTGGTGTTGAACATGTAAGATGGAGCTTTTTATGAAGGAGGTTGGATTTTGGTGAGGACTTCTCACAAATCCAATTCCGCTCCTTTTTGGAACGTGACCCTTGTTTGCAAGGATCATGTTCAACGACTTGCTACCAACCTCGAATTTCTTCAAGGTATCCTTGAGTAGCAGGTTTTCTTTTTGTAAAGTTTCTAAATCATGACATTTGATACATGAATTTAAACTATCATGATGTTCGACTTTTAACTTATCAAACTCACAAGTAAGACTATCATGCACCTTTTTCAGCAATTTATATTTTCTACTTATACTCTTGCATTCGTCAAATAAGTCATTGAAAGCATTTAATAATTCATCGAAAGATAAATCAGCATTTAATGAATCCGTTACCTCCTCTCCGATAGCCATTAAGGCGTAATGAGCAACTTGCTCGGTGTTGGACTCCTCTTCCTCAGATGCGCTTGAATCATCCCATGTTGCTTGGAGCGCCTTCTTCTTTGTTGTTCTTTTCTTGACTTGGGGACAGTCACTCTTGTAGTGTCCCGGCTTTTTGCATTCATAGCAGATTACTTGGTCCTTTTTGGGTTCAAGTTTATTTTTTGCATCATTCTTAAACTTGTTTCTTTTAAAGAACTTTTTAAACTTTCTTGTTAGAAGTGCCAAGTCATCATCACAGTCCTCATCACTTGAGTTTTCTCTCAAGTGGCATTCTGAAGTTTTGAGTGCCATATCCTTCCTGTTCTTTGGAAGGATGTCTTCTTGCTCTTCATGAGCTTTACAAGTCATTTCGTAGGTCATTAATGACCCGATTAGTTCTTCAAGAGGGAAATTTCGTAGATCTTTTGCCTCTTGAATAGCGGTGACTTTAGGATCCCAACTCTTAGGAAGGGATCTTAGTATCTTATTAACAAGCTCAAAATCCGAAAAGCTCTTTCCGAGTCCTTTTAGACCGTTGACGACATCCGTGAAACGGGTAAACATGTCGCCAATGGTTTCACTCGGTTTCATCCGAAAAAGTTCGAAGGAGTGTAACAGCAAATTGATTTTTGACTCTTTTACTCTACTTGTGCCCTCATGGGTCACTTCGAGTGTGTGCCAAATATCGAATCCAGTTTCACAAGTTGAAACACGGTTAAACTCGTTTTTATCAAGTGCACAAAATAAGGCATTCATAGCCTTTGCATTTAGAGCGAAAGCCTTCTTCTCCAAATCATTCCAATCGATCATTGGAAGAGAAGACTTTGAAAAACCATTTTCGACAAGATTCCACAGTTCAAAATCCATAGAAATAAGAAAGATCCTCATTCGGGTCTTCCAGTAGGTGTAGTCCGTCCCATTAAACATGGGTGGACGTGTAATAGAATGGCCCTCTTGGTTTCCGGCGTAAGCCATCTCTCTTGGGTTTTAATCCTTTTGAGAGTTAACCGGGCTCTGATACCAATTGTTAGGATCGAGAGCACTAAGAGGGGGGGGGTGAATTAGTGCAGCGGATATTTTTCAGCGATTAAAAAGCGAAGACTGCGTTCGTTCGACAAAGACTATTTTGATGCAAAAACCGATTCTAAGATTACTTATGATTAAGTGCAGTTTACGTTTAAGCGCAGTTAGCGTCTAAACGCAGTTAGCGTCTAAATGCAGATTGCGTCTAAACTCAGATTGTGTCTAAGCGCAGTTTGCGTCTAAGCACAGATTGAGCAGAAGTATAAAGACAATGTGCTGTTGTTGTACAGCTCAAAAGGTAATCTGCAAAAAACAGATTTACGTCTAAACGCAGATTTGCGTCTAAACGCAGATTTACGTCTAAACGCAGATTTACGTCTTGCACGCAGATTTACGTCTTAGACGCAGATTTACGTCTGAACTTTGAAACTTGTTTGTATATTCGCAGAGGGCAGTATGCAGTTGAAATCAAGACGTAAACGTAAACTGAAATCTGACGATTGTGCGAGGAAAGCCGATTTACGTCTAAATGCAGTTTTACGTCTAAATGTTGAAACTCGTTCGTAAAATTGCAGAAGACAGTTTGCAGTTATAAATAGAATCAAACTGTAAGTGTAAACTGCAAAGAAACTCGTTTGCAAAAGCACAGAGGACAGTTCTGCAGAATCAAAACGTAAACGTAAACTGTAATGTACTAAAACACGACTTTACGTCTGAATGCAGATTCGGAAGAACAGCACTTAGAACTTGTTCGTGAAAGCGCAGAGAGCAGTAGTAGTGGAGGAGGTTTGCAGTACAGATAAAGTGCTCAAAGATAAACGCAAACCAGAGATTTAGAGTGGTTCGGTCAGTCCTGACCTACTCCACTTTTGGCTTCCTCCACCGACGAGGTTGCCGACGTCAACTAGGGGCCTTCCTTCAATGGGTGAAGGCCAAACTGCCCTTTTACAGTTTCTCTCCTTTTGACAGGCTCAGGAGACAACCTTTACAGACCTTTCTCTCCTCACTTTACAACTGAAAACTTGAAGAACAGAAGGAGGAGACTTAAAGGCTTTACAATCACTTTTGAGCTCTTAGAATCACAGAAAAGATCAAGATTTCGGTGTAGGTCTGTATCTTTTCAGTGTTGAATGGGTGGGGAATTTATAGGCCCCAACTCAATTCAAATTTGGAGCTCAAAACGATCAAATCCCGGAATTTCGGGATCAGGCGGTTGCACCTCTTGACTGGAGAGGTTGTACCGCCTGGCAGAGCTCGAAGACCGAGCTCAGGCGGTGCCACCTCTCTGCCAGGGAGGTTGCACCGCCCAGTCTTGCTCGAAGACTGAGCTCAGGCAGTGCCACCTCTCTGCCAGGGAGGTTGCACCGCCCAGTCTTGCTCGAAGATTGAGCTCAGGCGGTGCCACCTCTCTGCCAGGGAGGTTGCACCGCCCAGTCTAGCTCGAAGACTGAGCTCAGGCGGTGCCACCTCTCTGCCAGGGAGGTTGCACCGCCCAGTCTAGCTCGAAGACTAAGCTCAGGCGGTGCCACCTCCTGGCCTGGGCGGTTGCACCTCCTGGTGCAATCAAGGTCCGAATGGTTCATTCCATTCGACCCAATTTCAATCTTTCAGGGGCCCAATTGCCCCAAGATTAAGCCAATGGGATCACCTCCCATTTTCCAACTTAATCATCATGCTAACTACGATTAAATCTAAGACAACTTCTGCAGCTTTGCTTCGGTGCGTCAATCGCTCCTTCCGGCGAGTTTCCGGCGAACTTCCGTCGATCATCCGATGAACCCTCGGTGATGCTCCTGCGGACTTCCGGCAAACTCCTGGACTTTGCGACGATCCACTTGGCAAGTTCCGACGAGCTTCGCTTGGCAAGCTTCTGGACTTCTCGGATCTGTTCTCGCAGAACCTCCGACGACCGTCCGAACTTCCGTCGAACTCTCGAACTCCCAACGTGATCATGAACTTGACTCCAGCGCAACTCCTGCTGCTTGTCTCTCTTTCATCGTAGTTAATCCTGCACACTTATCTCAACACATAGATTAGACAACAAATGACAATTGACTTCATCATCAAAATCCGAGATTCAACAGGATCATCCTCCAATTTTTTTATATTGTTACTGATCTCTGAATCCTTCTTCCATTCTTCCCTAATGTCCACGAGGAGACTAGTGGTAGGAAGGGAGATAGCTGAAACCTTAGCTTGCTCAAGTAGCCATGAGAGTGCATCTGCAACAACGTTTTCTTTCCCCTTTTTATAAATAATTTCATAATCAAATCCAAGAAGTTTGGTTACCCATTTTTGTTGCTCAGGGGATGATATCTTTTACTCCAAAAAATACTTAAGGCTTTTATGGTCGGTTTTAATTTGAAATCGCCGGCCGATTAGATAGGGTCTCTACCTCATTACTGAGTGTATAATGGCGAGCATCTCCTTATCATATACTGACATGTTTTGATGGGAGGGAGATAATGGCTTGCTAGTGTATGTGAGTGGTCGACCATCTTGTATGAGAACGGCTCCAATTCTGACTCCAGATGCGTCGGTCTCAATGATGAAGGGTCGGCTGAAATCTGGTAGCGCTAGCACCGGCGTCGTTATCATGGCTACCTTAAGTTTGTCAAAGGCAGCAGAGAAGTGAGTGGTGCACTGATCTTCCCATAGTCCTTAACAAATTTTCGGTAGTAGCCTGTTAGTCCAAGGAACTCGCTGCTAGTCATAGGTGCCCAGCAAGCCAATCACGTGAGTGATGGCACGTGTGACTTGATACAGAATCTTTTTGCTTATTATATTTTGGCGTATATCACTTTATAACTATTGCATAAGTGCATATATATATTGTGATGTCCTTGGATTTGTGCAATGGGAATCGGATCGTGATTAGATCACGATAATGAGATCGATTCACCTTTAAACACACATCCTAAATAATCCCGGTCATAGGTTACTCGAGAGGGACATCGTGATAACCGGATAGACTGGTGTGCTGTATACCCGTCCATATGATGGATGCAGCTGGTCTCATAGCTGCTCGTGTAGGGACACTAGGGATACAATACAGGTGCTCATTGGAGAATGAGTTCACTGATTGATCCGCTTACGGAATGCTGGATGGTTGATGATGCCTTATTGTCAGACAGCGATTTCGTAGTCCTAGTGGTGTATCTGATCCTTAGACTTGAGACACCAAGGATGTCCTGTATGAGTGCTCCACTCTTTGATACCAGACTTATAGGTTTGGCTGTCCCCAGATCTAGTACAGCTGGTCATTGGGAGTGGTAGTCGACCTTACGAGGGCTATTGAGTGTCAATAGAGGATCATCCACTCTCGGCGTCATGAGAGGAATATCCTATGTGTTCTTGCTCAGACAAATCCCTGGCCAGGGTCATTCGGGTTGAGAGAGAAAGAGTTCTCCGGGAGAATCCGATTAGAGCGAGACTCGAGTAGAAACCGTATGGGTCTGACAGCACCATGCTCGATATACGGTCTTTGGGATATTAGATGGATGAGGGACTATAGGTACATGGTAACTGAGGACAGACAGGTCCAATGGATTGGATTCCCCTGTATCGTTTGGGGACTACGGCGTAGTGGCCTAGTACGTCCGTAGTCGATGAGTCGAGTGAATTATTACAGAGATAATAATTCACTGAGTTAGAAGGAGTTCTGACAGGTATGACTCACGGCCAGCTCGATATTGGGCCTAGAGGGTCACACAAATATGATAGGCATTGCGATGAGTAGAGGTTCGGATATAAGATATCCGACGGAGCCCTTGTCTTATTGGATGCAGATCCAATACCCACTAGGGAAGGACCCATTAGGGTTTGACACGGGATCTCTATAAATATGAGGGATTCACAGCCTCATAGGCTAGAGTCTTTGCTTGCCTTTCCTATTCTCCTCTCCCTCTCCACCTCAGAGTAGGCCTGGAGTTTTGAGGGTCGTCGCAACCCTGCTGTGTGGATCACCGCTAGAGAGGAGGACGCTTGACCTCCTTCACCCTCTCCTAAGGATCTGCAAGGAAACAGGGATATACGATCTCCCTAGGTAACACAATCTCTATACGCAGTTTTGTGTTTTGCGGATTTTTGCGCACCAATCTTCGCACTACGACGAACATCTTTTTTGGGAATCGGAGATTTTTGTTTTCTTATTCTTCCGCTGTGCATATGATGTCGCCCCCAATGATTTCCCAACAGTGGTATCAGAGCCAGGTTGTTCGTGCGAATGATTGGTTTTGAACTGCGTGTGTTGTGTTTAGCGAGAAAGGGCAGCAACAGTTGCTGCCCTCGATCTGCGTGCGTGCAGCGCAACCGAAGGCGGGCAGCGCAGGGGCTGCGTCTGCAGCAGCCGGCCGGCGGCCTGCTTGCAGCAGGCTTGCTTGCCGCCAAAAGGAAGCGGCGCCTGCCGCCGCAGGGCAGCGACGCCTGCCGCCGCAGGGCAGCGACGCCTGCCGCCGCTGCTCCCGCGGGCGAAACCCCCCCCACAGGGGCGGCCGCCCGGCGGTACAGCACCGCCTGCGGAGGCAGCGGCGCCCGAAGGGGGCGCCCACCCGCAGCGGCATCGCCGCCAGCGGGCGTGCCGCCTGCAGGCGAGGGCAGTGCTCTCGCCCCGCCGCACAGGCCGCCGCCGGCAGGGTGGCGGCGGCGGTAGCAGCGAAAAGGGGGAAGGGGTATTAGGGTTTTCTGGGCAAAAGACAGTTTTGCCCCTCGAAATTTGAGAAATTCCAGTTTCTGTCTTTTGTCCAAATTATGAAAATACCCTTAGGAATTGAGAAATTCCCTACATGTCCCTGATTTCAGAAAAATATTAATTAATTAAAAGGTTTAGTTGATTATTATTTTTTATTATTATCTAGTAGTCCTACATGATGATGATTATTTATACACGTGATGTATGATGTGTTGACGGATGATCATGGACCGTGTGATGTGTGTACTTGTGATTATTATTATTGAGGTCTGCGAACCTCCATTATATTTCTCGTTTATTGTCGGGCCTGTGTGCCTATGATTAAGTTGTAATCACATGAGGAGGCGCAGCGGGAGCGTGGATGCGACAGCGGGACCCACGAGACGGACGATCGTGATGCATGGAGATGCATCAAGATGTCGACGGAACCGACGAGGACGAGATGGACGATCACAGGGCATGGAGATGCACCGTTGCACACATAGATCTTGATGTGAGTGATTAGGCCTACTGGCTCGGGCCTAATCATATTAGGTTGTGGTCCATGATCATCTGGTGTGATTGCTTATACACATACTAGATATGTATATATATTTGCATGCGATGTAGATATATATTAAATATGTATATGTGTGACATGTCATATTAGGAGACCAAATTATAGAAACATCTCTCGATAATATTAAGTCGGTAAACGTGAGGCAATTAGATTGACCCACGTGGCCTTCCATCGTTATGAGTAGGAACCGATTCCCGGTGTAGGTTGAGTTGGTCGAGTCCCTCGAGACTCACCTATATCGCGATTCACTATCTTGCTTACGACATAGAGATGTCACCGGTGACCTGAGGGCATGGTATGCTTGGTCGAGTCCCTCGAGGGTATATCATCAAATCAGACTCATCTTGTAACGAAGGTGTTGACTTAACCGAGCATCATGGTTGGTCGAGTCCCTCGAGGCCATGGTGATTCGGAGGCCGAACAGGACGGGAATCACAAGGAGTTGTGATTGGTAAAAGTTGCCTACCTTTTAGGCTTAGTGTGATTGGTCGAGTTCCTCGAGGTTACACTAAGACGCTGATTGGATCCTGATCCCCACTAGAAGTCTGCCGGAGACTTCCGTTTCACGTGCTGAGGGTGTCGCGTGACTCGATAGTAAAATAGTGGGAGCATATTAAGATAAAAGTCTATATCTTGATTGTTTATTTCTTGCAAAATCTGCATGTTATTCATTTCTGCTACATCTTTATTTTCAGAAAATGTCGCTTTCAAATCCCTTACGTGGCATACTTGATGTCAACCGCCTCACTGGTCCAAATTATACGGATTGGCTCCATAACTTGAGAATTGTTCTCACAGCAGAGAAAATCGTGTACGTCCTTGATACAGTGATGCCTACGCCCGAAGAAGGGGCAAGCGAGGATGAGATCGCTCGCTACGTGAAGTACATTGATGACTCCACTCTTGCTCAGTGCTATATGTTGGGCTCTATGACTCCAGAGTTACAGAGACAACATGAAAAGATGGATGCCAGATCCATTCTCCTACATGTCCGCAAATTGTTTGAGGAACAGGGAAGGACTCAACGATATGAGATATCCAAGAGCCTTTTCCGCGCTAGGATGACTAAGGGGACACCGGTTCAGAACCATGTCCTAAAGATGATTGAGTGGATAGAGAAACTCACAGGTCTAGGAATGGTCCTAGAGGATAACTTGTGTGTGGACATTGTACTTCAGTCCCTACTAGATTCCTTTTCATAGTTCATAATGAATTTTAATATGAACAAGCTTAAGGTGACTCTCCCAGAGCTCCTCAATATGTTGAGGGAAGCAGAGAGTACTATTAAGAAAGAGAAGCCAGTTCTCTATACTGGTGAGACCAGAAAGAAAAGGAAAGCAGAAAGGTCCCTTAAGAAGGGAAAGGGCAAGGGCAAACTAGGTAAAGCAAAGGTTGCTAAGAAAGACCCAGCAAAGGACAAAGGCCAGTGCTTTCACTGTGGTAAATATGTGCATTGGAAGAGAAACTGCAAAGAGTACCTTGCAGAAAGGGCGAAACAAAAGCTTGATGAAGCTTCAGGTACATTCATGATCAGTCTCCATTTGTCAGACTCTTATGATAACACATGGGTATTGGATACCGGTAGTGCTTATCATATATGCAATTCGTTGCAGGTTCTGGCAAGGCCTAGGAGACTAGAGAGAGGCTAGATGGACCTCAAGATGGGTAATGGAGCAAAAGTTGCTGTATTAGCTGTTGGCGAGGTCGCCCTACATCTGCCTAGTGGAGCTTTTATTGCATTAGATGCATGTTATTTTGTTCCTTCTATTATCAAAAACATTATCTCCATTTCATGTTTAACAGTTAGTGGATATAAATTTATTTTTGAGAACAATGGTTGTTCAATATTATTAGATGATAAGATCATCACGAAAGGAACATTGCATAATGGTTTATTTATGTTAGACACTACTCCACATATCATGAATGTAAATGTGTCTAAGAGGAAACGAGATGAAGTGAACAGTGCATACCTATGGCATTGTAGGCTCGGTCACATCCATGAAAGAAGGATTCAAATGTTGCTAAATGATGGATATCTAGATCCATTCGACTATGTGTCATATGCAACTTGTGAGCCTTGCATTCGTGGAAAACTGACCAAATCTCCATTTAGTGGAACTGGAGAGAGAGCCACTGAGTTGTTGGAACTCATACATCACTATGTATGTGGATCCATGTCAACTCATGCCATTGGAGGTTACTCCTACTTCATTACATTTACTGATGATTTCTCAAGGTATGGATATGTGTACTTAATGAAGTACAAGTCCGAGGCCTTTGAGAAATTCAGATAGTATAAGAATGATGTGGAGAACCAGACTGGAAAGAGTATCAAAACTCTTCGATCAGATCGAGGAGGTGAGTACTTAAGTACAGAGTTTACTCAGTTCCTCAAGGACCATGGGATATTATCCCAATGGACACCTCCTTACACACCTCAGCTCAATGGTGTCTCTGAAAGGAGAAATCGTACGTTATTAGATATGGTACGGTCCATGATGAGTTTCGCTGACCTACCCATCTCATTCTTGGGATATGCCTTAGAAACCGCAGCTTACCTTCTGAACAGAGTTCCAACTAAATCGGTAGTGTCTACACCATATGAGATATGGAAAGGGAAGAAGCCCGATCTTAAGGTTGTTAAGATTTGGGGCTACCCAGCCCACGTTAAAAGACACAACCCCGATAAGTTAGAATCAAGGACAGAGCGATGCATATTTGTGGGATACCCCAAGGAAACTTGTGGGTATTACTTCTATCATCTCAAGGGCCAAAAGGTCTTTGTAGCTAAGAGAGCAGTGTTCCTTGAGAAGGAACACATTCTTGGCGGAGACAGTGGGAGAATGATAGAGTTGAGCGAAGTTAGAGAACCAAGCTCAAGCACCACTCTACAGCCCGAGTCTGTTCAGGTACCTAATACACAAGTTTCAACTTTACGCAGGTCTGATAGAGTATCTCATCCTCCTGAGAGATATGTGGGACATATTAGAGGAGAGGATGCTGAGGATATTGATCCTCAGACCTACGAGGAGGCTATTATGAGTATAGACTCCGAGAAGTGGCAAGAAGCCACGAATTCTGAGATGGATTCTATGTACTCCAATAAGGTTTGGAACCTAGTTGATGCGCCCGAAGGTATTGTACCCAACGGTTGCAAGTGGATCTTTAAGAAAAAGATCGGAGTAGATGGAAAGGTAGAGACCTATAAAGCAAGGCTAGAGGCTAAGGGGTATCGTCAAAGGCAAGGTGTTGACTACGACGAAACCTTCTCACCCGTAGCAATGCTAAAATCCATCAGAATTCTATTGGCTATTGCAGCACACTATGATTATGAGATCTGGCAGATGGATGTGAAAACCGTATTCCTCAAAGGGAACCTCGAGGAGGAGGTGTATATGATGCAACCTGAGGGATTCGTGTCCAAGTACTACCCAGATAAGGTGTGTAGGTTGCTTAGATCCATTTATGGACTAAAGCAAGCTTCCCGAAGTTGGAACATAAGATTTGATGAGGCAATCAGATCTTATGACTTCGTTAAGAACGAAGATGAGCCTTGTGTGTACAGGAAGGTAAGTGGGAGCGCTATCACCTTTTTGGTGTTATATGTGGATGACATCCTCATCATTGGGAATGACGTAGGAATGCTATCCATAGTAAAGGCTTGGTTATCTAGACACTTCTCCATTAAGGACTTAGGGGAAGCATCCTATATCTTGGGGATTAGAATCTATAGAGATAGATCCAAAAGGATGCTTGGCTTGTCCCAGTCCAGGTACATAGAAACCATTGTCAAAAGGTTTGACATGGAAAATTCCAGAAGAAAGGGCGAACATGAATATGATACCTTATGCCTCAGCAATAGGGTCTATCATGTATGCCATGCTATGTACTAGTCCTGATATAGCGCATGCTCTGAGTGTCACGAGTAGGTATCAGGCGGATCCAGGCTTGGAGCACTAGAAAGCAGTAAAGTGTATCCTTAAGTACTTGAGAAGGACTAAGGATCTTTTACTAGTATATGGAGATAATAGCCTTAAGGTTGAAGGTTACACAAACTCAAGTTTTCAGTCTGATGTCGATGATAGCAAGTCGAATTCAAGGTATGTGTACACCTTGAATAGAGGAGCAGTATGTTGGAAGAGTTCCAAGCAAGATACCACTACTGACTCGACCACAGAGGCGGAGTACATTGCTGCATTAGATGTAGCAAAGGAGGGAGTCTGGTTGAAGATGTTCATCACAGATTTGGGAGTCGTTCCGGATAGCGACAAGTCGACTTCCTTATATTGTGACAACTATGGGGTGATTCATCAAATAAGGGAACCCGGGTCTCATTAGAAGTGTTCTGAGGAGGTTCCAGCTTATAAGAGAGATCGTAACCCGAGGAGATGTAGTAGTGGAAAGAGTTCCATCCGAAGATAACATTGCAGATCCACTGACAAAGCCATTCTCTTAGATTGTCTATGAGCGTCACAAGAGTCTGATGGGGATCAGACACATAGGAGATTGGCTTTAGGTCAAGTGGGAGATTGCTAGTCATAGGTGCCCAGCAAGCCAATCACGTGAGTGATGGCACGTGTGACTTGATACAGAATCTTTTTGCTTATTATATTTTGGCGTATATCACTTTATAACTATTGCATAAGTGCATATATATATTGTGATGTCCTTGGATTTGTGCAATGGGAATCGGATCGTGATGAGATCACGATAATGAGATCGATTCACCTTTAAACACACATCCTAAATAATCCCGGTCATAGGTTACTCGAGAGGGACATCGTGATAACCGGATAGACTGGTGTGCTGTATACCCGTCCATATGATGGATGCAGCTGGTCTCATAGCTGCTCGTGTAGGGACACTAGGGATACAGTACAGGTGCTCATTGGAGAATGAGTTCACTGATTGATCCGCTTACAGAATGCTGGATGGTTGATATGCCTTATTGTCAGACAGCGATTCCGTAGTCCTAGTGGTGTATCTGATCCTTAGACTTGAGACACCAAGGATGTCCTGTATGAGTGCTCCACTCTTTGATACCAGACTTATAGGTTTGGCTGTCCCCAGATCTAGTACAGCTGGTCATTGGGAGTGGTAGTCGACCTTACGAGGGCTATTGAGTGTCAATAGAGGATCATCCACTCTCGGCGTCATGAGAGGAATATCCTATGTGTTCTTGCTCAGACAAATCCCTGGCCAGGGTCATTCGGGTTGAGAGAGAAAGAGTTCTCCGGGAGAATCCGATTAGAGCGAGACTCGAGTAGAAACCGTATGGGTCTGACAGCACCATGCTCGATATACGGTCTCTGGGATATTAGATGGATGAGGGACTATAGGTACATGGTAACTGAGGACAGACAGGTCCAATGGATTGGATTCCCCTGTATCGTCTAGGGACTACGACGTAGTGGCCTAGTACGTCTGTAGTCAATGAGTCGAGTGAATTATTACAGAGATAATAATTCACTGAGTTAGAAGGAGTTCTGACAGGTATGACTCACGGCCAGCTCGATATTGGGCCTAGAGGGTCACACACATATGATAGGCATTGCGATGAGTAGAGGTTCGGATATGAGATATCCGACGGAGCCCTTGTCTTATTGGATGCAGATCCAATACCCACTAGGGAAGGACCCATTAGGGTTTGACACGGGATCTCTATAAATAGGAGGGATTCACAGCCTCATAGGCTAGAGTCTTTGCTTGCCTTTCCTATTCTCCTCTCCCTCTCCACCTCAGAGTAGGCTTGGAGTTTTGAGGGTCGTCGCAACCCTACTGTGTGGATCACCGCTAGAGAGGAGGACGCTTGACCTCCTTCACCCTCTCCTAAGGATCTGCAAGAAAATAGGGATATACGATCTCCCTAGGTAACACAATCTCTATACGCAGTTTTGTGTTTTGCGGATTTTTGCGCACCAATCTTCGTACGACGACGAACATCTTTTTTGGGAATCGGGGATTTTTGTTTTTTTGTTCTTCCGCTGTGCATATGATGTCGCCCCCAATGATTTCCCAACACTCGCGTAGTAATTTCACGTTTGTAGGTTTCGGCCAGCCTTGCATTGTCTCAATTTTTGTTGGGTCTATCGCCACTCTTTCTTCTGATATTATGTGCCCAAGGTACTCTATTTTTTGCTGGAGAAAGCTACACTTTGGTTGCTTAACAAAAAGAGTGTTCTCCCGAAGGATCGTCAGAACAATCCGTAAATGTTGAAAGTGAGTCTCAAGAGAAGAGCTGTAAATGAGAATATCATCGAAAAATACTAGCACAAATTTGCGAAGAAAGCTCTGAAAAATATCATTTATGGGACTTTGAAAGGTTGAAGGAGCATTAGGTAGTCCAAAAGGAATTACTAAGAATTCATAATGACCATCATATGTGCGGAATGCTGTTTTTGGAATGTCATCTTCACATACCCGTATTTGGTGGTAACCGGATCGGAGGTCCAACTTCGTGAAGACTCGAGCTCCTTTTAATTCATCAAGAAGTTCATCCACCAATGGTATTGGGTACTTGTCCTTGACGGTGATGTCATTTAAAGCTCGGTAATCGATGCACATCTGCCAAGTTCCGTCCTTTTTATGTACAAGTAGCACTAGTGAGGAATAGGGGCTACAACTTGGCCGAATCACCCCTGTTTCAAGCATCTCCTTTACGATCTTTTTAATTTCATCTTTTTGGAGGTGAGGATATCGGTACGGTCGAGTATTCGCTGGTGGCTTGCCCGGAAGGATTGGAATTCGATGGTCATGTTGTCGAGAAGGAGGAAGACCGCATGGTTCAACAAAAATGTCGGCAAATTCAGTAAGCAATTGGGTAAGATTTTGATTTTCAATTTTTATTTTCTTCCCCTCTGGTTGCTGCTGGAGGTGCATCAAAAAGCCACCATTTACCTTGTATAAAACTTTCTCCATTCGTTGGGTCGAAACAGTGGTAAAGTTGCTTCCGCGCTTCCCGCGTAGGACGATCTATTTGCCCTTACAGTAGAATTTCATAATTAATTTAGAAAAGTTCCAAGAGACATCACCTAGTGTAGTCAGCCATTCTATACCAAGCATTGCCTCATACTCATCAAGTGGTAGGAGGAAGAAATCGGTGATAATTTCTTGGTCTTGCAGTAATAGTTCCACTTGCGGGCATCTTTGGTCGCACTTTAGGATTCTACCGTCGGCCACCTTTACATCGAACTTGCTGCAACCTTCAATATACAGTGCCATCCGAGTAGCAACCTTACTATTCAGGAAGTTATTAGTGTTGCCCGTGTCGATGAGAACAGTAATCGGCTGTTGTTTGAGAAGGCCTCCAACTTTCATCGTTTGCGGGTTTGAGTAGCCGGCTAGTGCGTGTACTGTAATGTCGGTCGGTTGTGGCTCTACTTCCATATCTTCTATTTCATATTCAAGGCTCTCTTCTGGATGTTCAATGACGTCTTCTTCTACTGGTTCAATCATAAGAAGTCTCCCTTTTCTACAGCGATGCTTGTGGCTCCATGGCTCGTTGCAATGCCAACATAACCCCTTCGCAGATCGCTCCCGAAGTTCTTCTCTTGTTAACCTTTTCGGTGCAGGGACTCGGTTGATAGTAGGGGGGGCTGAGGGCTTTAGAATTGTAGGTTGAGGAGTGATCCTAGTCCTCCAGGCTTCATGGTTCAATCGCTCCTCTTGAAGTCGTGCGAAAGAGATGTCTGCCATAAGCGTGTATGGTTGTCGCGCCTTAACTTCTCCCCGGATCTCCAGCTTTAAGCCCTCAATAAAGATCCCCAATAGCTGTTTTGCAAACCAATCATGAGTTTGATTAGATAAACTTTCAAACTTGGTTTGGCACTCTTGAATGGTGGAGGTTTGTCAGATCTTTGCTAGTTGTCCGTCAATGTTCTCGTAATAAGTTGGTCCGAAGCGGTTCAGTAGTCCTTCTTTGAATTGTCGCCATGAAAGGACTCCATTGTTAGGATCAAGAGCACTAAGAGGGGGGGGTGAATTAGTGCAGCGGAAATCTTTTGATGATAAAAACGTTCGAACGATAAAAACGATTTCGGTGTGAAAGCCGATTCTAAGATTACTTTAACTTAAGATCAAGTGAGATGACATTAAAGTCAATCTATGAAGGCAGTTTGCAGTTATGATGAAAACCAGAATATGAGCGCAAACTGAAATATAACGTTCGTACGAAGAAACTGATTTACATCTAAATGCTGATTCGTAAGTCACTTGATTAGGTGAGATGCAGCTTAAGCAAGGATATTAAGGCAGTTTGCAGTTAAGATAGATATCAAAACGTAAACACAAACTGAAATATGATGATCGTACGAAAAAACAAATTTACGTCTAAATGCTGATTCGGAAAGTGCAAAGCTTGAAACCTGATTGTATATGCGCAGAAAGCAGTAAGCTTTAGAGGAGGTTTGCAGTAAAGATAAAATGCTCAAAGTAAATGCAAACCGACATTTAGAGTGGTTCGGTCAATCTTGACCTACTCCACTTTTGGCTTCCTCCACCGACGAGGTCACCGACGTCAACTAGAGGCCTTCCTTCAATAGGCGAAGGCCAACCACCCTTTTACAGTTTCACTCCTTTTGACGGGCTTAGGAGACAACCCTTACAGAATTTTCTCTCCTCTCTTTACAGCTCAGATCTTGGAAGAAAAGAGGGAGGACTTTTAGCCTTTACAACAATTTTGAGCTCTAAAAATTACAGAATAGATTAAGATTTTAGTGTGTATTCTGTGCTCTATCAGTGCTGAATGGGTGGGATATTTATAGGCCCCAACCCAGTTCAAATTTGGAGCTCAAAATTGTCAATTCCCAGAATTCTGGGATCAGGCGATTGTACCTCTTGACTGGAGCGGTTGCACCGCCTAGCAGAGCTCGAAGACTGAGCCTCTGGGCGGTGCCACCTCCTGTCAGGGGCGGTTGCACCTCCTGCCAGAGCTCGAAGACCGAGCTCAGGTAGTGCAACCTCCTGACTGAGGCGGTTGCATCGCTTAGCCAGTGCTCGGAGATCGAGCCCAAGCAGTGCCACCTCCTGTCAGAGGAGGTTGCACCGCCCAGTCTCACTCGGAGACTGAGCCCAGGCGGTGCCACCGCCTGGCTGGATTGGTTGCACCTCCCAGTCTCGCTCGGAGACTGAGCCCAGGCGGTACAACCTCATGCCTTGGGCGGTTCAACCGCCTAGCAGAAATTAGGGTCCGAATGGGTTGATCCATTTGGCCCAATTTGGATTTTTCAGGGGCCCAATTGCCCCAAGATTAAGTTAATGGGATCACCTCCCATTTCCAACTTAATCATTGTGCTAACTACGATATTCCCTAAAACATTTACTGCAACTTGCTCCGTTGCGTCAATCGCTTCTTCCGGCGAGCTTCCGGCGAACTTCCGTCGATCATCCGATGAACCCTCGGTGATGCTCCTGCGGACTTCCGGCAAACTCCTGGACTTGCGACGATCCACTTGGCGAGTTCTGACGAGCTTCTTTGGCAAGCTCATGGACTTCTCGGATTTGTTCCTGCAGAACCTCCGACGATTGTCCGAACTTCCGTCGAACTCTCGAACTCCCAACGTGATCATTGTCTTGACTCCGGCGCAACTCCTGCTGCATGTCTTACTTTTATCGTAGTTAATCCTGCACACTTATCTCAACATATGGATTAGATAACAAATGATAATTGACTTCATCATCAAAATCCGAGATTCAACAATCTCCCCCTTTTTGATGATGACAATCAATTGATAATGGAGTTAACCTTAACTCCTCCTGTCTATATGCCATACTTGAGATAAGTCTTTCTTGAATTCAAAACTTATCAATACTCCCATCATGATTCCCATCATGATGTCTCTCTCTGAAGATGATGTCAAAGCGTGACATTCATTTTCAAATTTTACATTACAAGTTTGAATGATGGTAATAGTAGCAATTTATCATATTGTAAGATATCAACATGTAAATCTGCGAAGTAAGATTTTGATATCATTACATGATGCACACATTTTAAATGTTTTAGTAATTATTGCATTTCATCACATGGTAAGATATCAATACGTAAAATTACGATGCAAGTTTTTGTTTGATATCTTGACCTGATACAAACAAGGTATAATGCAAATTATAGCAATCATAGCATCTCTTGGTGATGCGAGCATGGCATTAATACTCATATATTTCTCCCCCTTTGTCATCAACAAAAAGCATGATAATTGTGATACTAGGAGAACAATATAAGCAAATTTTAAGCATCAGTGTGATAATTGTTCATGCCTTTACTCGGTTCATGTTATTTTCGAATAGTAAGTGATAGGAAATCAAGCATGATATGTAGATCACTTTGAACACTCCTTCCTTTTTATTTGTTATAATCTTTTTGCATGAAGGAGGAAGGCCATTTGTGATATCAGCTATTTGTGAGTTTACACTGAGTGAAATTAAAACCGATGAGAGATTAAATCATGCTTCAGGTATCAAGATATGTATGTGAAGCAAATCTTTGCAAGTAAAAACACTATCATTCAAATTTCAAGATGGAATTCATAAGCAGGAATCATTTCATCAAATCCATTTCAGAAAAATATTTTTCACATATAAGTGTATGAGAAAATCCAATTTTTAGGATACCAATTGTTAAGCGAATCCAAACATGAAATGAACACTTTCATGCATTCGAACAAGACTATGCTACAGATTTTCAAATACAATCATGAAGACAAAACATGCTTATTGTTCTGGACATTTTTGTATTCAACACATAATTTCCAACATGTAATGGCAATCAAGTGATTTGATCATTCAATAAAGTCCGAAGGATAATTGTAACTAGTTTATGTACTCGGACACATCAACATTCCTAATTCTCTTCTTATGAAATCAAATTGTTCTTCACTTAGAGGTTTTGTAAAAATATAAGCTAGTTGATGTTTAATATATCATGACGTATCAATTGCATTGGTATATCATTTTCACAAATCATATTTATCATGGAAATCAAGACACAAGGTTTTAAAAAAAAAAACAGTTAGTTTCGATGTAAAATCTGATAGTGAGTAATGAGATTAAACAATGAGTGATGTTTGTAACTTTGCTCACAAATAAATACATCAAGGCACAAGGCATTGTGATCATAAAGAGTTTACAATACACATACAAGCTCATTCAGGAGGTGAAAAATTAAAATGCCTAAATAAAGAGTCAAATTGTCGATGAATTTGCTGCAGCTCAGATAGGATTTGATCTTGTCGATGTTCAAGCCGTTCTTGTCTTTGTTCAAATCGGTCCATCCGAATCCCAATATCTTCGACAGATGATGTATGAGTTGGCTCAAATGAATGTGTTTCCTCAAAGGGACAGATCGGAGGAGCTTGAGTACCCCTAAAGACTGGTGTTTCCGGTTCTGGTTCAGGTTGAGGGGGATCGGTTCTTCTAGGCATTCTAACCCAGTTACCGTTTCAATAAATACATCTTAATCGGTGAAGTAGATTTTTATTTATTATGCTAAACCTGTCTACTTTTATTACTTCTTCTTCTAGTGGTATTAGAATATCGTAGGCTTTCAGTATTCTAGTGATTATACCACCATATGGAAGCATCATGTCTTTCTTAGATAGTTCTAACATGTTTTGCTGGATGAGATAACCAAGACAGATGTCATGTCCTTTCGTGATCAAATACATAGTTCCTTAATTCTAATTGGCTTACTTCATCATGATGGTATTGTTTAGGGAGAATGATGCTAGTTAGGATATGATGAAGTCCCTTAGTGTTTAGTGGCAGTAGATGTTCACAACTTTTAGGAACAAATGTTAAGTTGGGATTGGCGAAAATAGTTCCTAAGGCTTCAACATATGTTGTCCCAACAGTTTCATCATCCCATGATCCTCTAAAGTAAAGTCCTCTACTTTTTATGGGAATGCCTATCATGTCGCAAATAAATTTATCCGTAATGGCGATATATTGTCCTAAGAGATAGGTAGACATTCTTTCTTCTTCGTCTACTTGTATGTTGTGTAATACAATCTAACAAGTCTTGGATAGATGGGTTCATTAATTTGTAAAATAGGGAGTAGATCTAAGTTTGCAAACCATTGGATTGTCTCTAAGTCTCTTAGTTCATTTAAATCAACATGTTTTCCCTTATTGACACTCCTAAGTTCGAAAGAGGAAAACTTTTCAGCATGATATTTTGAATCGAAAAGGGTAAGATCAAAATCTTCCACTAATCTCCTCTTCCCTTTGTCCCTTGAGGATCTTCTAGACCCCATAACTACTGCTGTTTAGGAGGATAGTAATGAGCAAGAGTAAATGAATCAAAAACATAATTTAAGGGCTTCTTAGAGAATACCTTAGTGAGATCTTCAAGAGGAGGAAAGAATGTTGATCTTTTGCTTCGAAATGAGGAGTATTTGGTATGCTATGAGGGGAGAAATGGAGGTGGAGAAGCTTTGGAAGAGTAAAGAGGGGAAAGGAGTGAGTTGGGGTCGGTTCCACCGCCGGCCCTAGCTCGGGTTAAAAAGGGCAGAGTTGCGGGCGGTTGCACCTCTGGCTTGGGTGGTGCAACCGCTTGCAACACGTGACAGCCGGAGGTGCTACATCCAACTGGGGCGGTGCCACCGCCTGCAGGCGGTGAGCACTTGTTCTGACCGCAGTGTGATCTAATTTGAGAGTTTTTGTCTTGAGAAGAATTTTCATTCAGAGCAATCAACTTTACTTACGTAATTACGTAAGAGTTTTCATTTTAAGATAAGAACTTTTGCATGATCAAGATAGAACTTTTGATGTGCATACTCTCAATGTCGTACACATGTTTGTGACAGTTTGTTCAAGTTGGTAAGCCTTGCAAATTCATGACAAACTTAGTCAGTTCATGATATAGAGTTGGATTTGAAAGTTATGAACGGATGAAATCGATGGGTTCGAAAATCCAGAGGATATGTGAATTGAGAATCATGCGTTTCTAATTCTGAAAAATCAAATAGGATTGTATCTAAATCACATTTGTGATTTTAAATTTCTAATCTTCATCTGTTATTTAGGCTAGCGAGCATCGCGAATTCTTTTTGGATCTCGGGTCATGAATATCGAGAATCCAAGGAGCAGAATATTATTTCTTGCTCCAGCTTATAATTTTTTATGTCTTTACAGGAAAGGATGATTTTTAGGTACCCATTTGCTTTTGGGTGCCTCAAAAATAGATCTACATTGTTTATCATGTTGCATAGAATTTATCATGGTTCCTTTAGGAACCCAAATTAATTTGTTCGGACTAATTTTCTTGAATGGACAATAATGCGTTTTGTGTCCAAGTTTGCAACAAAAGTTGCATTTGCTTTGGTGTCGAACATGTAAGATGGGGCCTTTTATGAAGGTGGTTGGATTTTGGTGAGGACTTCTCACAAATCCGATTCCACTTCTTTTGGGAACATGACCCTTGTTTGCAAGGATCATGTTCAATGACTTGCTACCAACCTCGAATTTCTTCAAGGTGCCCTTAAGTAACAAGTTTTCCTTTTGGAGAGTTTCTAGATCATGACATTTTATGCATGAACTTAAACTATCATGATATTCAGTTTTTAACTTATCAAAATTACAAGTAAGACTATCATGCTCCTTTTTTAGCAATTTATATTTTCTACTAATAATCTTGCATTCATCAAATAAGTCATGGAAGGCATTTAATAATTCATCAAATGATAAATCTGCATCTATTAAATTCGTTACCTCCTCTCCGATGGCCATTAAGGCGTAATGAGCAACTTGCTCGGTGTTGGACTCCTCTTCTTCGGACGCGCTCGAGTCATCCCATATTGCTTTGAGCACCTTCTTCTTTGATGTTCTCTTCTTGACTTGGGGACAATCACTTTTGTAGTGTCCCGGCTTCTTGCACTCATAGCAAATAACTTGGTCCTTCTTGGGTTCAAATTTATTTTTTGTTTCATTCTTAAACTTGTTTCTTTTAATGAATTTTTTAAATTTTCTTGTTAGAAGTGCCAAGTCATCATCACAGTCCTCATCACTTGAGTTTTCTCTCAAGTGGTCTTCTGAAATTTTAAGTGCCATATCCTTCTTGTTCTTTGGAAGGATGTCTTCTTGCTCTTCATGAGCTTTGCAAGTCATCTCGTAGGCCATTAATGACCCGATTAGTTCTTCAAGAGGGAAGTTGTTTAGATCTTTCGCCTCTTGAATAGCAGTGACTTTAGGATCCCAACTCTAAGGAAGGGATCTTAGAATCTTATTTATGAGCTCAAAATCCGAAAAACTTTTTCCGAGTCCTTTTAGACCGTTGACGACATTTGTGAAACGGGTAAACATGTCGCCAATAGTCTCACTCGGTTTCATCCGGAAAAGTTCGAAAGAGTGTAACAAAAGGTTGATTTTTGACTATTTCACTCTACTTGTGCCTTCGTGAGTCACTTCGAGTGTGTGCCAAATATCAAATGCGGTTTCACAAACCGAAACACGGTTGAACTCGTTTTTATCAAGTGCACAAAATAAGACATTCATAGCCTTTGCATTAAGAGCGAAAGCCTTCTTCTCCAATTCATTCCAATCGATCATTGGAAGAGAAGACTTCGAAAATCCATTTTCGACAAGATTCCAAAGTTCAAAATCCATAGAAATAAGAAAGATCCTCATTCGAGTCTTCCAATAGGTGTAGTCCGTCCCATTGAACATGGGTGGACGTGTAATAGAGTGGCCCTTTTGGTTTCCGGTGTATGCCATCTCTCTTGGGTTTTAATCCGTTTGAGAGTTAACCCCGCTCTGATACCAATTGTTAGGATCAAGAGCACTAAGAGGGGGGGTGAATTAGTGCAGCGGAAATCTTTCGATGATAAAAACGTTCGAATGATAAAAATGATTTCGGTGTGAAAGCCGATTCTAAGATTACTTTAACTTAAGATCAAGCGAGATGATGTTAAAGTCAATCTATGAAGGCAGTTTGCAGTTATGATGAAAACCAGAATATAAGCGCAAACTGAAATATGACGTTCGTACGAAGAAACTGATTTACGTCTAAATGCTGATTCGTAAGTCACTTGATTAGGCGAGATGCAGCTTAAGCAAGGATATTAAGGTAGTTTGCAGTTAAGATAGAAATCAAAACGTAAACGCAAACTGAAATATGATGATCGTACGAAAAAATAGATTTACGTCTAAACGCTGATTCGGAAAGTGCAAAGCTTGAAACCCGATTGTATATGCGCAGAAAGTAGTAAGCTTTAGAGGAGGTTTGCAGTAAAGATAAAATGCTCAATGTAAATGCAAACCGAGATTTAGAGTGGTTCGGTCAATCTTGACCTACTCCACTTTTGGCTTCCTCCACCGACGAGGTCACCGACGTCAACTAGAGTCCTTCCTTCAATAGGCGAAGGCCAACCACCCTTTTACAGTTTCACTCCTTTTAACAGGCTTAGGAGACAACCCTTACAGAATTTTCTCTCCTCTCTTTACAGCTCAGAACTTGGAAGAAAAGAGGAAGAAGGACTTTTGGCCTTTACAACAATTTTGAGCCCTAAAAATCACAGAACAGATCAAGATTTCGGTGTGTATTCTGTGCTCTATTAGTGCTGAATGGGTGGGGTATTTATAGGCCCCAACCCAGTTCAAATTTGGAGCTCAAAACTATCAATTCCCGGAATTCCGGGATCAGGCGGTTGCACCTCCTGGCTGGAGCGGTTGCACCGCCTGGCAGAGCTCGAAGACTGAGCCTCTGGGCGGTGCCACCTCCTGTCAGGGGCGGTTGCACCTCCTGCCATAGCTCGAAGACCGAGCTCAGGCGGTGCAACCTCCTGACTAAGGCGGTTGCACCGCTCAGCTAGTGCTCGGAGACCGAGCCCAAGCGGTGCCACCTCCTGTCAGGGGAGGTTGCACCACCCAGTCTCGCTCGGAGACTGAGCCCAGGCGGTGCCACCACCTGGCTAGAGCGGTTGCACCTCCCAGTCTCGCTCGGAGACTGAGCCCAAGCGGTGCAACCTCCTGTCTTGGGCGGTTCAACCGCCTGGCAGAAATCAGGGTCCGAATGGGTTGATCCATTCGACCCAATTTGGGTTTTTCAGGGGCCCAATTGCCCCAAGATTAAGTTAATGGGATCACCTCCCATTTCCAACTTAATCATTGTGCTAACTACGATTTTCCCTAAAATATTTACTGTAACTTGTTCCGGTGCGTCAATCGCTTCTTCCGGCGAGCTTCTGACGAACTTCCGTCGATCATCCGATGAACCCTCGGTGATGCTCCTGCAGACTTCCGACAAACTCCTGGACTTGCGACGATCCACTTGGTGAGTTCCGACGAGCTTCTTTGGCAAGCTCATGGACTTCTCGGATTTGTTCCTGCAAAACCTCCGACGACTGTCCGAACTTCCGTCGAACTCTCGAACTCCCAATGTGATCATTGTCTTGACTCCGGCGCAACTCTTGCTGCGTGTCTTACTTTTATCGTAGTTAATCCTGCACACTTATCTCAACATATGGATTAGATAACAAATGACAATTGACTTCATCATCAAAATCCGAGATTCAACATCCATAAGTGTGTTCAATCCTGTCAAACCACTGTATGGCATCCCCTTCAAGATGAATAGCTACAATTTCCACCATGGATGCATCCACAATTTTATGGTACCGAAAATATCGCTCCTCGCGTGAGATCCAACCAATTGGGTCTCCTTCTTCGCATCTAGGAAAGTCCACTCTCATGCGTGAATAGTTGGGGTCGGTCATAGAGCCTTCTCTCTCTTGGAAGTCATCTCTTTGGGCTTGATGTGATTGGTTAGAGCTCTCTCCTTGATGTGATTTCTTCGGGCTTGGTGGTCGGCCCAAACTGAATTCGGTAAGGATAGTCCGAATCTTATCCTCCATTCGTGCCTCGAAGGCTTCAAATTTAGCATTGATTGCCTCCTCAGATGTCATAGTATATGACTCCAAATCTGTGATGTTAAGATCTCTCTTTTGTTGACGGGTTAAAGGCATGTATAGGTTGAGAGAAGTGATGGTTGAAAGGGTTGGTTGATTGGTAGATGTAGGCTACGGTTTAGGTTTGTTTTGTGGCTTTTTTGGGTGCAGTTTGAGGGTATGGTTTGGTGGAGTTTTAGGGCTGTGGATGAAAGTTTTCGATCTATGGTGGATGACAGTAAAGGTTTGATAGAAATCAGTGAAAGTTTGCTGCATAATTGTGTTGTCTTGTAAGAGTAGAATTATCGTCGAAGAAACAGCGGTTTCTCGACGAAATCTCCACCAAAAATTTGAGAGATTTGAGGAGGGAATTGACAGTAACATTTTAGTTTATATGACAGAGAAAATATAGTATCAAGATCAAACAAACAGTGCTATGCGGCTGAAATTCTGCAATGTATCTTTTGTTGTAGAGATAAAAACTTTGTGACGAAAAGTTTATGCAGCAATATAGGAACAATTTTTTTTTTTTTGGATTTTCGGATAGGGATAACTAAATTGCAGCAGTAGTAAGGTAGGAAACAAGAACCTGTTGCAATTCACGGGATGATCCGCGGTGGTGGAGATGATGGCGGAATTTGGTGACGATCTTTTAAGCAATTGTGGGAATTGCTTTGGACGACTGTGGAGGGCTGATGGATGGCTATGGAAGGGAAGGAGATGCCAAGAACGCTGCTCTGATACCAGGTGTTAGAACCCTTGTAGATTCTAAACTTGGGGTTGATCTCTTTAGGGGATCGGCCTCCTTGGACCTCTATAGGGGTTCCTCCCTCCAAGTTGCTGCTCAAAGGCTGCAGAAAAGATTCATCTATTACTTAAGAAAAGAGAAGGAATACGTGGCTATTTATAGGGCTTCTAAACCCTAACTCCTAATAGGATTCCTACTTAAGACTCTTACTTCTAGCCAACTTCTAATAGGACTCCTACTCAAGACTCCTATTCCCTTACAACTCCTAATTCTTCTCTAAGAAAAAACCTCCTACATGAATGTCCTTCTCAATTAGGACTCTCCTAGCTAGAGTCCTAACACGGTACCACCGCCCAGTCTGGCGGAACTACCACTAGTACCCTTTGGCACTAGATGGTACCATCGCCTAGATTGATAGTACTACCGCCTGATATAGTTTGGGAGGCTGTGTCTAGGCAGTACCAACTCCTAATCTAGTAGTACCATCGCTTGATACAATATTGAAGACTATTTCTGAGTGGTACCACCACTAGACCTTGATATAGGACACTTAATGGGCTAAACAATAGGCCTAATTCAACTTTGATTCAAGTCCAATTAACCCCTAATTGAGTTGGCATTGTTTCATCTAAAATCAACTCAATTAGTCCTAAACTAAATCGATCTAGACATAATTACAAGCATGAATCATATATTGTCCGACATATTATTGGTTCATCCGGCGCTTTGTTCGATCCTTTGGCATATCGTCCTCTTCTTTAGTGTATTACCCAATTGACATTTTGACTCCCGCAACTTCCGATCTCCTTGGCGTAATGTTCGATCCTTCGGCCCAATACTCGAACTCATGGTACGAAGCCTTATGTCGATACATCGACTAATCCTATAGCCCGATGTCCAATATTCTAACATGTTCCACTCCAACCCAACGTTCGATTCCTCCTACTTTAATTAATTTATCTTTTATGATTGAAGATAGTCCTATATCACTTAAAACGCAGATTAGATCATAACTTTATTAATTGGTTTCATCATCAAAATATGAGATTCAGCAATCTCACCCTTTTTGATGATAACAACCAATTGATGAAGAAGTTTAAATCAAACTCCCCCTATCAATATATCATATTGATATAGCCTTGAAATCAAGTCAAAACAATTATAATCATGATCATATGCAGCATATTATATGTATATTATTGCATTGCATGCATTATTATCATAAGTATTGCGTGCATCATCATAAATATTTCAAATAATCATGGTATCAAAATATCAAAGTATATTACATTCTACCATGTATGACCATAACTTCTAATTGTATGCATCATCATAATACCATGAGTATTTCAAGCATCATTTTATATCATCATAACTTCTCCCCCTTTGTCATCAATAATAAGGAGAAAAGTGCAACTAGTATGTTTTTGACACATAATTTCAAGTTTTGAAACATTATATATCAATGCATAATATCAAGGTTTTTTTTTAAACATCATTGCATATATCATCATACAAGCTAGCAAAATAAGGTAAATGAGTTTTGGTTAAGTCACTTACCTTGTTATCGAAAGCCACCAAAGTGTGGTTCACAACCTCGTCTTCAGATACACTCGTTTCATCCTCCACTATCGTCTTGAGTGTTTTCTTCTTCTTTTGTGCGAGCACCTTCTTCTTTAGTTGCAGACATTCGCTTTTGAAGTGCCCCAACCAATTATATTCATAGCAAGTTGTTTTATCCTTTTTTAATTTATTTTTATTCTTTAATTGTTGTTTCATGAACTTTTTAAATTTTATAGTGAGAAGTCATCATCATCATCATTTGAATTGTCACTCAAGTGGTATTCTATTATTCAAAGTGCCAAATCATTCCTGTTTTTTGGAAGATAGTTCTCATGTTCATTTTGTGTCATACAACTCATTTCATAGGTCATTAAAGACCCGACAAGTTCTTCAAGTGGAAACTTGTTTAAGTCTTTTGCCTTTTGTATTACAGTTATTTTCGAATCTCAATTGTTAAAAAGAGATCGTAAAACTTTATTAACAAGTTTAAGATTCGAAAAACATTTGCCAAGAGCTTTTAAATTATAGATGACATCCGTAAAATGGGTGTACATGTCAACAATAGTTTCGTTTGGCTTCATACGAAACAATTCAAAATCATGCATCAAAAGATTAATTTTTGAATCTTTAACTCTACTAGTGCCTTCGTGTGTGATTTCAAGAGTGTGCCAAATGTCATGTATAGTTTCATAAATAGAAACACAATTAAATTCATTTAAGTTCATTGGATTACAAGACTTTTGAAAATTATTTTTAATGATATTCCATAAATTAAAATCTAAAGAAAGTAAGAAAACTCTCATTCAAGTTTTTCAATATGTGTAGTCCCATTGAACATAGGAGGACGAATGATAGAGTGACCCTCTTGAAATCTGATAAAAGCTATTTCTCTTAGGTGTTAAACCAAATGAGAAAAATTGGCTCTGATACCAATTGTTTGGATCAAATCGCCACTATGGGGGGGGGGGGGGGGGGTGAATTAGTACTTTTGTAAAATCATGTCGGTTTAAAAATCTTACGTTTGATGAAAACCAATATCGGAAGCGTTTAACTTGTAAGTAAGTAAATCAGTTTATAATATGAAGATGAAAAGCTTAAAGTATTAGGATCAAGAACAGCGCAAAGAGGGGGGGGTGAATTAGCGCAACGGAAAAATTATATCGATTTGAAAATCTTCGTATGATAAAATCCAATTATGATGAAACCATTTCATTTTTCTTGAATGAATAGAGAAGAGGGGATTGGATAGTTTGTAATGAAGTAAAGTTAAATTTAATAAAGAGATTAAGCAGTAAGGAATGAACACACTAGAATTTATAGTGGTTCGGTCGTTGTGACCAACATCCACTTCTGATTCCTCCTCCGTCGAGGTTACCGACATCCACTAATGATCTTTCTTCAGTAAGCGAAGACCAACCACCTCTTTACAGCATTTTCTCCTTTTCATGTGTTTAGGAGATAACCCTTACAAGTTACTTTTTTATAAGTATTCCCTCGCACACCTCCCTTAGGACTAACTCTAAACACTAGGAGGAGGGAACTCAAAGTTTTGATAGAGTTTACTTAGTTTTTTCCTCAAGAATTCTTGCTCCTTTCTTGTTACCCAAGTGGGGTATTTATAGGCCCCAAATGGTTTCAAAAATTGAGACAAAAATTTAAACTTTCGAGTCTTTCGAGTATGGGCGGTACCACCGCATACAACTTGACACTGGATGGTACCACCTCCCAATTTGATAGTACCATCGCCTGACACACTATCACTAGGTAGTACCACCACCTAGTATGGCGGTACCACCGCTTGATATTCTCATAGATCAGATTTTTTAAGTTTTTCAACACACAGGTAGTTCTACCACCTATTTTGGCGGTGCCACCGCTTGACCCAACATTTGGGTCATTGAATGGGCCTCCCAATGAGTCCAAATCACTCCCAATTGGCCCCTAATTGAGTTGATATTGTTTCAGCCCAATACCAACTTAATTAGACCTAAACTAACTCGATCTAGGCAAATTATTACAAAGCACTTAATCATATGTTTTCCACCATGTCATTGGTTCTTCCGACACTTCGTTCGATCCTTCGACGCATCGTCCTCTCCTTCGGCGAATTGCCCAATCAGCATGTTAACTCCCGCAACTTCCAATCTCCTTGGCACAATGTCCGATCCTTTGGCTCGATGCCCGAATTCATGACACGAAGTCTTCTACCGACATATCAACCGATCCTCCAGGCCGATGTCCAATCTTCTAACATGTTCACTCCAACCCAATATCCGATTATTCTTGCTTTAATCAATTTGTCTTTTGTGATTGAAGTTAGTCCTGCGTTACTCAAAACGTAGATTAGATCAAAACTCATCAATTGATTTCATCATCAAAATATGAGATTCAATAATCTCTCCCTTTTTTATGATGACAATCAATTGATGACGGAGTTTAAACCAAACTCCCCCTATCAATATGCCATATTGATAGAAACCTTGAATTTAAATTGAATTCAAATCAAAGCAATTTTAATAATGAATCCAAGCAATATGTCATCATAAAATCATGCATAATCAAAATTTTAATATATCATTCCATGCATGATCATTATCATAAATTCTCCCCCTTTGTCATCAACAAAAAGGAGAAGTGCAACTAGCGAGTTTTTGATATATAATTTCAAATCATTGCATTATAAATATAATATCAAGTTTTATCATCATTACATATATCATCACTTTAGAACATGTAAGCTAGTGAGTTCTTTCTATTAGGAATGAGTCGGCACTAGGGGGGTGTGCATTAGTACAACGGATAAAATTACATCGGTTCAAAAATCTTTCATTCGAGTAAAATCAATTTTGGAAAAGATGTTAACTTGAAACACATTCGTAAGAGTGTGCAGCTAAAGTAATGAGGAAGTATGGTAGTTTACAATAAATGTAAATAGCAAAGCAGAAATACAAACCGAGTTTATAGTGGTTTGGTCGTCGTGACCTATATCCACTCCCGATTCCTCCTCCGTTGAGGCCATTGGCATCCACTATCAGTCTTCTTTCAATGGGTTAAAACTAACTACCCTCTTACAACACTTTCTCCTTTTCACAGGTTTAGGAGATAACCTTTACAAGTCACTCTTTTACAAATATTCCCTCATATACCTCCCTTAGAACTAACTCCAAGTACTAGAAGGGAACTCAAAGTTTTGGCAGAGTTTACTCAGTTTTTTCCTCTAGAATTATTGCTACTTTCTTGCTGCTCAAGTGGGGTATTTACAAGCCCCAAATGGTTTAAAAAACGGAGCCAAAAAATTAAATTTCTAGGTCTTCTGGGTATGGGCAGTACCACCACCTACACTAGGCGGTGCTACCACTGCCTGTAGCCAGACACTGGGCGATACCACTGTTGGAAAATCTTAGGGGGCAACATCACATGCACAATGAAAGAATAGAAAACAAAATCTCTAATTCCGAAATATATGTTTGTCGTCATGCGAAGATTAGGGAGCAAAAATCCGTGAAACTTAAAACTACATATAGAATAGATTATGTTACATAGGGAGATCGTACATCACTGATTCATTACAGATCTCTAGGAGAGGGTGAAGGAGGTCAAGCACCCTCCTCTCTAGTGGTGATCCATATAGTAGGGCTGCGACGAAGCTCCTCAAAATTTCAGGCCTGCTCTAAGGTGGAGAGGGGGAATAGAATAGGATAGGTAAGCAATGACTCTAGCTTATAAACCACTAATTCCCTCCTATTTATAGAGGTCCCCTATCAATTTAACCCTAATGGATCCTACCCTATTGGGTATTCGATCTCCATCCAACTACCCGAGCCTCTTATATTAGTAGATCTCTATTCAATAATCTCTCATGGGTACTTATTGGAACTCTTCCATAGTATCCAATAATTCAATGGCTTATTAGATATCCAATAAGATAGGAGCTCCAACGGATATCTCATATCCAAACATCTACTCATCACAAAGCCTACCATATGTGTGTGACTCTCTAGGCCCAATATCGAGCTGGCTATAAGTGATACTTATCAAAACTCCTTCTGGCTTAGTGAATTATTATCTTCATAATAATTCACTCGACTCATCGACCATGGTCGTACTAGGCCATTACACCGTAGTCCCTAGACGATATAGGGGAATCCAATCCATTGGACCTATCTATCCTCAGTTACCGTGTACCTATAGTCCCTCATCCATCTAATATCCCAAAGACCATATACCGAGCATGGTGCTGTCAAACCCATATGGTTTCTACTTAAGTCTCGCTTTGATCGGATTCTCCAGGAGAACTCTTTCTCTCTCAATATGAATGACCCTAGCTATGGATTTATTTGAGTAAGAACACATGAGATATTCCTCTCATAACACTGAGAGTGGATGATCCTCTATCGACACTCAATAGCTCTCGTAAGATTGACTACCACTCTCGATGACCGGTTGTGCTAGAACTGGGACATCCAAACCTATAAATCCATTATCAAAGAGTGGAGTACTCATACAGGATATCATTAGTATCTCAAGTCTAAGGACTAGATACACCACTGGGATTACGAAATTGCTGTCTGACAATAAGGCATCATCAATCATCTAGCATTCCATAAGCGAATCAATTAGTGAACTCATTCTCCAATGAGTACCTATACTATATCCCTAGTGTCCCCACACGAGTAACTATTAGACTAGCTGCATCCAGCATATGGACGGGTACACAACACACTAGTCTATCTGATTATCTCGATGTCCCTCTCGAGTAACCTATGACTGGGATTATTTAAGATCTATGTTTAAAGGCGAATTGATCTCATTATCGTGATCTCATCATGATCCGATTCCCATTGCACAAATCCAAGGACATCATAGTATATACATGCATATATGCAATAGTCAATATAAGGTGATAAATACTAAAATATGATAAGCAAAAAGACTATGTGTCAAGTCACAAGAGCCATCACTCACGTGATTGGCTTGCAGGGCACTTATAACTAGCAATCTCCCACTTGACCTAAAGCCAATCACCTATGTGTCTGATCCCCATCATACCCCTGTGACACTCAAAGATAATATGAGACAACGGCTTTGTCAGTGGATCTAAAATGTTATCTTCGGATATAACTCTTTTCACTACTACATCTCCTCGAGTTAAGATCTCTCTGATCAGGTGGAACCTCCTTAAAACACTTCTGATGAGACCCGAGTTCCCTTATTTGAGCAATCGCCCCATAATTACGCAATATAAGAGAATCGGCTCCTCGCTGCCTAGCACAACTCCTAGATCTGTGATGAACTTCTTCATCTATACTCCCTCTTTTACTGCCTTTGCTACAGCAATATACTCCGCCTTTAAGGTTGAGTTGGCAGTATTATCTTGCTTGGAACTCTTCTAGCACACTACTACATTCAAGGTGTACACATACTCCAAATTCGACTTGCTATCATCGACATTGGACTGAAAACTCGAGTTCATATAACTTTCAATTCTAAGGCTACTACCTCTATATACTAGTAAAAGATCCTTAGTCCTTCTCAAGTACTTAAGGATACACTTTACTGCTTTCTAGTTCTCCAAGCTTAGATTTGCCTGACACCTACTCGTGACACTTAGAGCATGCGCTATATCAGGCCTGGTACATCGCATGATATACATGATAGATCCTATTGCTGAGGCGTAGGGTATTCTATCCATGTTTATCTTTTCTTCAGGAGTCTTTGGGGACATATTCTTGGAAAGCGATATCCCAAGTCTTATCGGTATGAGACTTCTCTTAGAATTTTTCATGCCAAACCTTTTAATAATGGTGTCTATGTACTTAGATTGGGATAAGCCAAGCATCCTCTTGGATCTATCTCTATAGATCTGAATCCTCAAGATATAGGATCATTCCCCTAAGTTCTTCATTGAGAAGTGTCTAGATAACCAAGTCTTTACTATGGATAGCATTCTTACATAATTCCCAATGATCAGGATGTCATCCACATATAATACCAAGAAGGTCATAGTTCTCCCACTCACCTTCCTGTACACATAAGGCTCATCTTCGTTCTGAATGAAGTCAAAAGATCTAATTGCCTTATCAAATCTTATGTTCCAACTTTGGAAAGCTTGCTTTAGTCCATAAATGGACCTAAGCAACTTGTACACCTTATATGGGCAGTCTTTGGATACGAATCACTTGGGCTGTATCATATACACCTCCTCATTGAGGTTCCTATTGAGAAATTTGGTTTTCACGTCCTTCTACCAGATCTGATAATCATAGTGTACTGCAATAGCTAATATAATTCAGATGGATTTTAGCATGGCTATAGATGAGAAGGTTTCATCATAGTTAACACCTTGCCTTTGATGATACCCTTTAGCCACTTGCTTTGATTTATAGGTCTCTACCTTTCCATCTACTCCGATTTTTTTTTTAAAGATCCACTTGCAACCGATGGGTACAATACTTTCAAGTGCATCAACTAAGTTCTAAACCTTGTTGGAGTACATGTAATCTATCTCAGAATTCATGGCTTTTTGCCACTTCCTGGACTACAAAATTACTGTCTGACAATAAGGCATCATCAACCATCCAGCATTTCGTAAGCGGATCAATCAGTAAACTCATTCTCCAATGAGTACCTGTACTGTATCCCTAGTGTCCCCACATGAGTAGCTATAAGACTAGCTGCATCCATCGTATGGATGGGTATACAACACACTAATCTATCCGGTTATCTCGATGTCCCTCTCGAGTAACCTATGACCGGGATTATTTAGGATCTGTGTTTAAAGGTGAATCGATCTCATTATCGTGATCTCATCATGATCTGATTCCCATTGCACAGATCCAAGGACATCACAATATATACATGCATATATGCAATAGTCAATATAAAGTGATAAATGCTAAAATATGATAAGCAAAAAGACTGAATGTCAAGTCACACTAGCCATCACTCACATGATTGGCTTGCATGGCACTTATGACTAGCAATCTCCCACTTGACCTAAAGCCAATCACATATGTGTCTGATCCCCATAAGACCCCTGTGACTCTCAAAGATAATATGAGATAATGGCTTTGTTAGTGAATCTGAAATGTTATCTTCGGATATAACTCTTTCCACTACTACATCTCCTCGGGTCACGATCTCTCTGATCAGGTGGAACCTCCTTAGAACACTTTTGATGAGACCCGGGTTCCCTTATTCGAACAATCGCCTCATAGTTACACAATATAAGAGAATCGACTCCTTGCTACCTGGCACGACTCTTAGATCTGTGATGAACTTCTTCATCCATACTCCCTCTTTTGCTATCTTTGCTGCAGCAATGTACTCCGCCTTTATGGTTGAGTCAGTAGTAGTATCTGGCTTGGAACTCTTCCAGCACACTGCTACATTCAAAGTGTACACATACCCCGAATTCGACTTGCTATCATCGATATTGGATTGAAAACTCGAGTCCGTATAGCTTTCAACTCTGAGGCTACTACCTCCATATACTAGTAAAAGATCCTTAGTCCTTCTCAAGTACTTAAGGATACACTTTACTACTTTCTAGTGCTCCAAGCCTAGATTTGCCTAATACCTGCTTGTGACACTCAAAGCATGTGCTATATCAGGCCTGGTACATCGCATGACATACATGATAGATCCTATCGTTGAGACATAGGGTATCCTATCCATGTTTGTCTTTTCTTCAGGAGTCTTTGGGGACATATTCCTGGAAAGCGATATCCCAAGTCTTATCGGTATGAGACCTCTCTTAGAATTTTTCATGCTAAACCTTTTAATAATGATGTTTATATACTTAGATTGGGACAAGCCAAGCATCCTCTTGGATCTATCTCTATAGATATGAATCTCCAAGATATAGGATCATTCCCCTAAGTCTTTCATTGAGAAGTGTCTAGATAACCAAGACTTTACTATGGATAGCATTCCTACATAATTCCCAATGATTAGGATGTCATCCACATATAATGCCAAGAAGGTCATAGTTCTCCCACTCACCTTCCTGTACATATAAGGCTCATCTTCGTTTTTAATGAAGTCATAAGATCTGATTGCCTTATCAAATCGTATGTTCCAACTTTGGAAAGCTTGCTTTAGTCCACAAATGGATCTAAGCAACCTGCACATCTTATCTGGGCAGTCCTTAGACACGAATCACTTGGACTGTATCATATACACCTCCTCATCGAGGTTCCTATTGAGAAATGTGGTTTTCATGTCCTTTTACCAAATCTGATAATCATAGTGTACTACAATAGCCAATATAATTCGGATGGATTTTAGCATGGCTATAGATGAGAAGGTTTCGTCATAGTTAACACCTTGCCTTTGACGATACCCCTTAGCCACTTGACTTGATTTATAGGTCTTTACCTTTCCATCTACTCCGATCTTTTTCTTAAAGATCCACTTGCAACCGATGGGTACAATACCTTTAAGTGCATCAACTAAGTTCCAAACCTTGTTGGAATACATGGAATCTATCTCAAAATTCATGGCTTTTTGCCACTTTCTGGAGTCTATACTCATAATAGCCTCATCGTAGGTTTGAGGATCAATATCTTCAATATCCTCTCATCCAATATGTCCCACATATCTCTCAAGAGGATGAGATACTCTATCGAACCTACGTAAAGTTGGAACTTGTGTATTAGGTACCTGAATAGACTCAGGTTGTAGAGTGGTGCTTGAGCTAGGTTCTCCAACCTCGCTCAACTCTATCATGCTCCCACTATCTCTGCCAAGAATGTGTTTCTTCTTAAGGAACACCGCTGTCTTAGCTACAAAGGTCTTTTGGTCCTCGAGATGATAGAAATAATACCCAAAAGTTTTTTAGGATATCCCACGAACTTGTACCACTTGGTCCTCGATTCTAACTTATCGGGGTTGTGCCTTTTAACATAGGCAAGGCAGCCCCAAATCTTAACAACCTTAAGATTAGGCTTCTTTACTTTCCATATTTTATATGGTGTAGACACTACCGACTTAGTTGAAACTCTGTTCAGAAGGTAAGCTGTGATCTCTAGGGTATATCCCCAAAATAAGATGGGTAGGTTAGGTTAGCAAAAATCATCATGGACCGTACCCTATCTAACAGCATATGATTCCTCCTTTCAGATGCACCATTGAGCTGAGGTGTATAAGGAGGTGTCCATTGGGATAGAACTTTATGGTCCTTGAGAAACTGGGTAAACTTTATATTTAAGTACTCACTTCCTCGATCTGATCGAAGAGTCTTGATACCCTTTCCAGTCTAGTTCTCCACTTCATTCTTATACTCTCTGAATTTCTCAAAGGCCTTGGACTTGTACTTCATTAAGTACACATATCCATACCTTGATAAATCATCAGTAAAGGTAATGAAGTAGGAGTAACCACCAATAACATGAGTTGACATGGGTCCACATACATCACTATGTATGAGTTTCAACAGCTCAGTGGCTCTCTCTCCAGTTCCACTAAATGGAGAGTTGGTCAGTTTTCTATGAAGGCAAGGCTCGCAAGTTGTATATGACTCATAGATGAATGGATCTAGATATCTATCCTTTAGCAACTTTTGAATCCTTCCCTCATGAATGTGACCTAGCCTACAATGCCACAAGTATGCACTGTTCACCTCATCTCATTTCCTCTTAGACACACTTAACATTCATGATATGTAACGTAGTGTCTAGCATAAATAAACCATTATGCAATGTTCCTCTCATAAACCTCTAAGGCTTTGCCAAAATCTACAACAAATTACATATGTGATAAGCAATATCGGTATCTAATACTAATGCACTATCATAAAAATCTAACAACTAGAGATTGATCATGAATGTACCTGAAGCTTCTTCAAGCTTCTGTTTCACCTTTTCTGCAAGATACTCTTTGCAGTTCCTCTTTCAGTGCCCATCTTTTCTGTAGTGGAAGCACTGGCCTTTGTCTTTTGCTGGGTCTTTCTTAGCAACCTTTGCTTTACCTGGTTTGCCTTTGCTCTTGCCCTTCTTAAGGGACTTTTTTGCTTTCCTTTTCTTTCTGGTCTTACCAGTATAGAGAACCAGCTTCTCTTTCTTGATAGTGCTTTTTGCCTTCCTCAACATATTGAGGAGCTCCGGGAGAGTGACCTCAAGCTTGTTTATATTAAAATTCATTATGAACTATGAAAAGGAATTTGGTAAGGACTAAAGCACAAGATCCACACACAGGTTATCCTCTAGGACCATTCTTAAACCTGTGAGATTCTCTATCCACTTAATCATCTTTAGGATATGATTCTGAACCAGTGTCCCCTCAGTCATCCTAGTATAGAATAGGCTCTTGGATATATCATATCGTTGAGTCCTTCCCTGTTCCTCAAACAGTTTGCAGACATGTAGGAGAATGGATCTGACATCCATCTTTTCATGTTGTCTCTGTAACTCAAGAGTCATGGAGCCCAACATGTAACACTGAGCAAAAGTGGAGTCATCAATGTACTTCACGTAGCGAGCGATCCTATCCTTGCTTGCCCCTTCCTCGGGTGTAGGCATCACTGTATCAAGGACGTATGTGATTTTCTCCGTTGTTAGCGCAATTATTAAGTTGTAGAGCCAATCCATATAATTTGGACCAGTGAGGCGGTTGACATCAAGTATGCCACGTAAGGGATTTGAAAGCGATATTTTCTGAAAATAAAGATGCAGTAGAAATAAATAACATGTAGATTTTATAAAAAAAATAAACAATCAAGATATGGACTTCTAACTTAATATGCTCCCACTATTTTACTAGCGAGTCACGCGACACCCTCAGCACGTGAAATGGAAGTCTTCGATAGACTTCTAGTGGGGATCAGGATCCAATCAGCCTCTTAGTGCAACCTCGAGGGACTCATCCAATTACACTAAGCCCAAAAGGTAGGTAACTCTTGCAAATCACAATTCTTTATGATTCCCATCCTGTTCGGCCTCCGAATCACCATGGTCTCAAGGGACTCAACCAACCATGATGTTCGGTTAAGTCAACACCATCGTTACAAGATGAGTCTGATTCGATGATATACCCTCGAGGGACTCAACTAAGCATACCATGTCCTCAGGTCACCGGTGACATTTCTATATAGTAGGCAAGATAGCGAATCACAATATAGGTGAGCCTCGAGGGACTCGACCAACTTAACCTATACCTGGAATCAGTCCCTACCTATAATGATGGAAGGCCATGTGGGTCAATCTAATTGCCTCACGTTTACCGACTTAGAGAGGGGTTTCTATGATTTGGTCTCCTAATATGATATGTCACAAATATACATATTTAATATATATCTAAATCGCATGTAAATATATATACATATCTAGTAGGTGTATAAGCAATCACACCAGATAATCATGGACCATAGCCTAATATGATCAGGCCTGAGTCAATGGGCCTAATTACTCACATCAAGATCTATATATGCAGCGGTGCATCTCTATGCCCTATGATCCTCCATCTCGTCCTCATCGTTTTCGTCGACATCTCGACGTATCTCCATGTATCGCGATCGTCCGTCTCCTACTGCGCCTTCTGATGTGATTACAACTTAATCATAGGCACGTAGGCCCGATAATAAATGAGAAATAAAAATGGAGACTCATAGTCCCCAAAAATAATAATCACAAGTACACACATCACACGGTCCATGATCATCCGTCCACATATCATACATTACATATATAAATCATCATCATGTAGGACTACTAGATAATAATCAATTAAACTTTTTAATTAATTAATATTTTCTAAAATAAGGGACATGTAGGAAAATTTTCTAATTCTGAGGGTTACTTTTATAAGTTGGACAAAAGGACAAAACTAGAATTTCTCAAATTCACAAGGGGTAAAACTATCTTTTTGTCCAAAAACCCTAAAAGCCTTTCTCCCCCTCCCTTGCTCTTCTAGCCACTGCCACCCTATCGGTGGCAGCTTATGCAGTGGGGGGTGGGGGTGCTGGCCCTGCTTTCGGGCGGCGCTACCCCTGCAGGTGGGCGCCCTTGTGGGCGGCGTTTCCCTCGTGGGAGGGCGCCTCTCTGGGTGGGCACCCCCGTAGGTGGTGCCCCCGTGGGTGGTTTTGCCTAGGGGGTAGCACTCGCAGGTGGTGCTGCCCCGCCGAGTGGTGCCCCTATGGGCCTACCACCCCTACGAGCAGTTCTACCTGTGAGGGTAGCACCTATTGTATGTAGGCCGTCGGCCGTTGGCAGCCAACAACCAACCGCCTACATGTAGATGGCCAAGGCTGCAAGTAGCCTTTGGCCACTTTTGCTTGGGCAGCAAGGGCAGCAATAGTTGCTGCCCTTTCTCGCCTCAATGATTTTGACGATAAAATTTCTCCTAAAACACAACACACTTAGTTCGAAATCAATCTTTGCACGAACAACCTGGCTCTGATACCACTGTTAGGAAATCTTAGGGGCTTCATCATATTCGCAGCAGAAGAATAGAAAACAAAATCCCCTATTCCCAAAGAGTTGTTCGTCGTCATGCGAAGATTGGTGTGCAAAAATCCGTGAAACTTAAAACTGCGTATAAGATAAATTGTGTTACCTAGGGAGATCGTATATCCCTGAATCCTTGTAGATCTCTAGGAGAGGGGAAAGGAGGTTAAGCACCCTCCTCTCCAGTGGTGATCCACACAACAGGGCTGCGACGACGCTTCTCAAATCTCCAAGCCTGCTTTGAGGTGGAGAGGGGGAGGAGAATAGAAGAGGCAAGAAAAAGCTCTATCCTATTTATAGAGGTCCCATATCAACTTAACCTTAATGGATCCTCCCCTATTGGGTATTGGATCTTCATTCAACTACCCAAGCCTCTTAGAATAGTGGATCTCTATCCAATAATCTCTCATGTGCTCTTATTAGATCTCATCTATAGGATCCAATAATTCAAGGGCCTATTGGATATCCAATAAGATAGGGGCTCCGACAGATATCTCATATCCGAACCTTTACTTATCACAAAGCCTACTATATGTGTGGACCCTCTAGGCCCAATATCGAATTGGCCGTGAGTCATACCTGTCAGAAATCCTTTGTTGAATCTCGTATTTTGATGATGAAGCTACTTGATATATGTTTATGATTTAATCTGTGTTTTGAATGACGCAGGATGCCTCGATCAGGATGAGACAATTAAAGCAGGAAAATCATGTTGTGCCGGAGGAACATGTCAGAAGATTGGACGTCGGGCCGGTGGATCGGTCGACGTATCGACAGAAGGCTTTGGGTCGTGGACTCGGGCATCAGGCCAAGAAGAGCGGGTATTGTGCCAAGGATATCGGAGTTGCGGAGTCAACTGGCCGATTGGGCAATAGGCTGCAGGAAAGGACGATGCACCGAAGAATCGGACGAAGCGTCGAGGGACCAATGACATGCCGGACAACTTGGTTAATTGCTCAGGATTAATTGTCTCGATCGAAGTTTTTGTTTTGAGTGTGCAGGATTAACTACGATGGAAGAAAGACATGCAGCAGGAGTTGCGCCGGAGTCATGACAATGATCACGTTGGGAGTTCGAGAGCTCGACAGAAGTTCGGACAGTCGTCAGAGGTTCTGCGGGAACAAATCCGAGAAGTCCAGAAGCTTGCCAAAGGAGCTCGTCGAAACTTGCCAAGTGGATCATCGCAAGTCCAAGAGTTTGTCGGAAGTCCGCAGGAGGATCACCGAGGGTTCGTCGGATGATCGACGGAAGTTCGTCGGAAACTCGCCGGAAGAAGCGATTGACGCACCAGAGCAAGCTGCAGAATATGTCTTTGGAAATAATCGTAGTTAGCACATTGATTAAGTTAGAAATGGGAGGTGATCCCATTAGCTTAATCTTGGGGCAATTGGGCCCCTGAAAGAATCAAATTGGGCCGAATGGATTAACCCATTTGGACCCTGATTGCTGTGGGAGGTGCAACCGCCCCAGCCAAGAGGTGGCACCGCCCCGGGCTCAGTCTCCGAGCGAGACTGGGCGGTGCAACCTCTTCTGTCAAGAGGTAGCACCGCTAGAGCTCAAGTTTCTTGCTATGCCAGGCGGTGGAACCTCCCGAGTTAGGCGGTGCAACCGCTTGAGCTCGGTCTTCGAGCTCTAGCAGAGAGGTGCAACCGCCCCTGACAGAGGTGGCACCGCCCAGAGGCTCAGTCTTCGAGCTCTGCCAGGCGGTGCAACCGCCCCAGTCAGGAGGTGCAACCGCTTGATCCCGGAATTCCGGGAATTGACAGATTTGAGCTCCAAATTTGAACTGGGTTGGGGCCTATAAATACCCCACCCATTCAGCACTGAAAGCACAGAAGACACACTCGAAATCTTGCTGTTTTTCTGTGGTTCTTAGAGTTCAAAACTGCTAGTTCTCCTCTTTCTGTTCTTCAAAGTTTGAGTTGTAAAGAGAGGAGAGAAAACTTCTGTAAGGGTTGTCTCCTAAGCCCGTCAAAAGGAGTGAATCTGTAAGAGGGTGGTTGGCCTTCGCCTATTAAAGGAAGGCCTCTAGTTGACGTCGGTGACCTCGTCGATGGAGGAAGCCAAAAGTGGAGTAGGTCAAGATTGACCGAACCACTCTAAATCTCGGTTTGCATTTCCTTTGAGCATTTTACCTTCACTGCAAACTTCTCAATAGCCTACTGCCCTCTGCGATTTTACGAACGAGTTTCAAGGTTCAGACATAAATCTGCGTTTAGACGTAAATTTGTGTTTAGACGTAAATCTGCATTTAGACGTAAATCTGCTTTTTTGTATGATCATCATATTGCAGATTACGTTTACGTTTTGAGCTTTACCATAATTGCACACTGCCTTTATACTCCTGCTTAAACTGTGTCTTATCTAATCAAGTGATTTACGAATCAGCATTTAGACGTAAATCAGTTTCTTCGTACGAACGTCGGATTTCAGTTTGCGCCGATATTCTGGTTTTCATCATAGCTGCAAACTGCCTGCATAGATTGACTTTAACCTTGCTTAGTATCAACTTTCATACAGAAGTTGTTTTTATCGTTTGAACGCAGCTTTCGATTTTAATCGCAGAAAGTTTTCCGCTGCACTAATTCACCCCCCCCTCTTAGTGCTCTCAATCCTAACAATTGGTATCAGAGCCCGATTTTTCTCATTTCGGATTTACACCCGAGAGAAATGACTCTTCATGGCTTTCAAGAGGGCTTTTCGATTTTTCGTCCACCGTTGTTTAACGGATTGGACTACACTTATTGGAAAACTCGAATGAGAGTTTTCTTGATTTCTATGAATTTGGATTTATGGAATATCGTTGAAAACGGCTTTCATCTTCACTCTAAACTGATGAACGAATGGTCGGATTTAGAGAAGAAGCATTTTTCTTTAAACGCAAAGGCTATGAATGCCTTATTTTGCGCTTTGGACAAAAATGAGTTCAATCGGGTTTCTTTGTGCGAAATGGCTTTCGATATTTGGCGCACTCTTGAAATCACGCTCGAGGGAACTAGTAGAGTCAAAGACTCGAAAGTTAATATTTTACTATATGATTTCGAGCTTTTTCAAATGAAGCCAAGCGAAACCATTGGTGACATGTACACCCGTTTTACGGATGTCGTCAATGGTTTAAGAGCTCTTGGCAAATGTTTTTCGAATTCTGAACTTGTGAACAAGATTTTGCGTTCTCTGTCTAAGAAGTGGGATTCAAAAGTAACGGCTTTACAAGAAACAAAAGATTTAAATATTTTTCCACTTGAAGAACTAATTGGTTCATTGATCACATATGAAATGACGTGCAATGCACGTGAAGAACTTGAGAACCACCTTCCAAAGAACAGGAAGGATTTGGGACATAGAACATTTGAAGACCACTCGAGCATAAGCTCAAGTGATGATGAACTTAAACAACAAATGAAATAAAAATTAAAAAGTAAAAATAACGGAACTACTTGCTTTGAATGCAAGAAGAAGAAAAAAAATTGGGATGAATCAAACTCCTCCGAAGACGAGGAGAAAATCAACAAAGGCGAGGTGGCAAACTACGCCTTTACGCCTTTCGACGCTGAGGTAATCAAAATACCTTTAATTTACTTTGAAATTACATAATGCTTTTCATAATGCATTTTTCTTTTTTATTTAATTTTCTTGAAAATTACATGTTTAATAATTTTATAATGAAAATACAAAAAATTAGGAATCATGCTTATCATTCTAGTAATTTTGAAAATAATCATGAAAATTACATGTTTATGATAAACAAAATGATTTTGATTAAAAATACCTTATGAAATCATGCTATATGTGGTTGAGAAGCAATAATGTGTATCATGTTGATTTCCATTGTTATTTCTCGATTTTGAGTATATGAAATCATGTTTAATTTGAAGTTATGATTAATGAGTATATATTTTTGAAATTATGATGATTCTTGACATTTATGGATTATCGATTTTCATGATAATAACAGTGGCTTTAAAAAAATTGATGCATGTTTTCATAAATGAAAAGGCATGCTAACATGAAATCGATCACTTAAAATGAAACACTTAAAAAGGGGTAAAATATATTATCAATGAAATCATGAATCTATTTATGTTATAAATTTTGTGAGCCATAAAAATGATTTTGATGATTTAAATTTGAAATGAGTTTTATCAAAATCATGATCTTGATTTTTCTCTTGAATGATTGTGACTTGTATTCCTTGTATTCATGATATGATTTTTATGCAATTCTTTGTATTCATGAAATATTTATCTCATCACCCAATTATTTCTTTTTCAATATTCCTCAAGTGATGATATGAATGCATGAGATATTCATGAATTTATTTTGATGTATGCAAATGAGAAGCTTCGATCATGCATGGTAGGATGCAATGTGACAAATTAATACCATGATGATTTGAAATATTTATGATTTGGAATGATGCATATGCTTTTTATTATGATAATGTATGATGTGTATCATGAATGCTTAAAAAAAATTAAATAAATAAATGTTTATATCATGTTAGATGATTTTACATATTATGCATGATAAGCTATAGTGATGAGTGAAACAATGAAATAATATGAATGATTATTTGGAATCATGCATATAATAATGAGTTTATATGTTTTGAAAATGTGCATGTTTTAATTTGAAAATATAATGATGCACAAATGAGATTGATACTAACCTTTGTCATGATTTAAAAATTGATGTAAAGGGTTTTTCCCTTCGTTTTGACAATGACAAAAGGGGAGATAGCTAGCTTGCACAATTCAAGAAGAAAGCAAAAATTGCACTTCTCAAAAGAGAAGAAATTGCTATCTTGAACATCACCAAGAAGTGGTATCTTGCAAATCTCAAGACACACAAATGCAATCATGCAAAATTTGTAATTTTGCACATCATTAAAATTTATGATGCTTTGGTGATTATGCATGTTCTAAAATGTTATAAAATTCACTAGCTTGCATGATGTAGAACTTAGCTATATTAAACATCACCAAGGAATGCTATCTTGCCTATCTCAAGAAGCAAAAAGGTAACTTGCACATCTAGCAAAACTTATATTTCGAGAAGCAAGAGTTGCTTTCTTGAACATCTCAAAATTGCTAGCTTGCGGGCCTTAAAATGTAGAAATTTTTTGCTAGCTTGTATATGGTAAACTTGCTATCATACTACCATGATGATGAGCATGCCTTATCTTCATGATTATATTTGAAAAACTATGGCAAAAATATGTCCGAATGATTAAACGTGTTAAAATTATTTTTCGGACTTTTTTGATTGAATGATTAAATCACTTGATTGCCATAATGATTTTACACAATTACTTGCCATGGTTACATGTTGGAAATTATGTGCTTGAATACAAAAATTTCCATGATAATAAGCATGTTTTACCTTCATGATTATAATTGAATATCTCTAGTAAAACCCTGTCCGAATGTATGAAAGTGTCAAATTTCATTTTCGGATTTTCTTGATCCTAACAATTGGATTTTCATGATACATTATCCTCTTCCGAACTTAACAAGCATATGTCATATCAAGTTTAATTCACATCATTGATTTTTGACATATGGAATCATCTAGCAAATGCACTTATCATGTGAAAAATATTTTTCGAGAAACATATTTGATGATTCCCTCTTATAAAAGGAAGATATTTTTACATACAAGGATTTGACTCACTTACATATCTTAATTCTTGCAAAAATGAAGTGTGCTTTAATATTTTATCAATTTGAACTTCACATATGACTTTCCTCCTTCATGTAAAAAGATAACAAATAAAAAGGAAGAAGCAATAAAAGCTATCTCCATGTCATGTTTTCCTCGAGATGTTTGCATAATTGGTATCCTATCACTCACTGTTGGAAAATGACATAAACCAACTTATGGCATCGCACTTATATTTAAAATTTACTTATATCGTTCTCCTTGTTGTTGATGACAAAGGGGGAGAAATATATAAATTGATACTTTGAGTGCCATATTTGAAGAATATGAATAGATGTCATGAATGCCATATTATGATGAGATATCAAAAGCAGCATTCATATAAATAGGTGCTATGAATGTTAAGATATCAAGAACTTGAATCGCAATTTTACATGTTGATATCTTACCATTTGATGATAGCAAACTTGGATGATGATAACAATAGATATTATGTTTTTCATGCAATGAGTTAATCTTATATCACAAACACTTGATTATGGTACTTCTCCTTTTTGTTGATGACAAAGGGGGAGAAGTATGTTGATGACATGACATGTTATGCATAAGTTTATGATGACATGTTGCTTGGATTTTTGAATCCAAGAGTTTCTATCAATATGGCATATTAATAGGGGGAGTTTGTTTAAACTCTGGGAGTTAAGGTTAACTCCGATTATGATGACATGTTGCTTAGATTTTTGAATCTAAGAGTTTCTATCAATATGGCATATTGATAAGGGGAGTTTGTTTAAACTCCGGGAGTTAAGTTTAACTCCGTCATCAAGTGGTTGTCATCATAAAAAAGGGGGAGATTGTTGAATCTCGTATTTTGATGATGAAACTACTTGATATATGTTTATGATTTAATCTGCGTTTTGAGTGACGCAGGATGCCTCGATCAGGATGAGACAATTAAAGCAGAAAAATCATGTTGTGCCGGAGGAACATGTCAGAAGATTGGACGTCGGGCCGGTGGATCGGTCGACGTATCGATAGAAGGCTTCGGGCCGTGGACTCGGGCATCGGGCCAAGAAGAGCGGGTATTGTGCCAAGGATATCGGAGTTGCTGAGTCAACTGGCCGATTGGGCAATAGGCTGTAGGAAAGGACGATGCGCCGAAGAATCGGACGAAGCGTCGAGGGACCAATGACATGCCGGACAACTTGGTTAATTGCTTAGGATTAATTGTCTCAATCGAAATTTTTGTTTTGAGTGTGCAGGATTAACTATGATGGAAGAAAGACATGCAGTAGGAGTTGCGCCGGAGTCATGACAATGATCACGTTAAGAGTTCGAGAGCACGATGGAAGTTCGGACAGTCGTCGGAGGTTCTACGGGAACAAATCCGAGAAGTCCAGAAGCTTGCCAAAGGAGCTCGTCGGAACTTGCCAAGTGGATCGTCGCAAGTCCAGGAGTTTGCCGGAAGTCCGTACGAGGATCACCGAGGGTTCGACGGATGATCGACGAAAGTTCGTCGGAAGCTCGCTGGAAGAAGCGATTGACGCACCGGAGCAAGCTGCAGAATATGTCTTAGGAAATAATCATAGTTAGCATATTGATTAAGTTAGAAATGGGAGGTGATCCCATTAGCTTAATCTTGGGGCAATTGGGCCCCTGAAAGAATCAAATTGGGCCGAATGGATAAACCCATTTGGACCCTGATTGCTGTGGGAGGTGCAACCGCCCCAGCCAAGAGGTGGCACCGCCCCGGGCTCAGTCTCCGAGTGAGACTGGGCGGTGCAACCTCTTCTGTCAAGAGGTAGCACCGCTAGAGCTCAAGTTTCGAGCTCTGCCAGGCGGTGCAACCTCCCTAGTCAAGCGGTGCAACCGCCTGAGCTCGGTCTTCGAACTCTGGCAGAGAGGTGCAACCGTCCCTAACAGAGGTGGCACCGCCTAGAGGCTCAGTCTACGAGCTCTGCCAGGCGGTGCAACCACCCCAGTCAGGAGGTGCAACCGCTTGATTCCAGAATTCCGGAAATTGACAGATTTGAGCTCCAAATTTGTACTGGGTTGGGGCCTATAAATACCCCACCCATTCAGCACTGAAAGCACATAACACACACTCGAAATCTTGCTATCTTTCTGTGGTTCTTAGAGCTCAAAACTGCTAGTTCTCCTCTTTCTGTTCTTCAAAGTTTGAGTTGTAAAGAGAGGAGAGAAAACTTCTATAAGGGTTGTCTCCTAAGCCCGTCAAAAGGAGTAAATCTGTAAGAGGGTGGTTGGCCTTCGCCTATTGAAGGAAGGCCTCTAGTTGACATCGGTGACCTCGTCGGTGGAGGAAGCCAAAAGTGGAGTAGGTCAAGATTGACCGAACCACTCTAAATCTCGGTTTGCATTTCCTTTGAGCATTTTACCTTCACTGCAAACTTCTCAATAGCCTACTGCCCTCTGCGATTTTATGAACGAGTTTCAAGGTTCAGACGTAAATCTGCGTTTAGGCGTAAATCTGTGTTTAGACGTAAATCTGCTTTTTCGTATGATCATCATATTGCAGATTGCGTTTACGTTTTGAGCTTTACCATAACTGCACACTGCCTTTATACTCCTGCTTAAACTGCGTCTTATCTAATCAAGTGATTTACGAATCAGCATTTAGACGCAAATCAGTTTCTTTGTACGAACATCGGATTTCAGTTTGCGCCGATATTCTGGTTTTCATCATAGCTGCAAACTGCCTGCATAGATTGACTTTAACCTTGCTTAGTATCAACTTTCATATAGAAGTTGTTTTTATCGTTTGAACGCAGCTTTCCATTTTCATCGCAGAAAGTTTTCCGCTGCACTAATTCACCCCCCCCCCCTCTTAGTGCTCTCGATCCTAACATCCTTCTGCCTCAATGAATTATTATCTCCATAATAATTCATTCGACTCATCGATGCGGACATACTAGGCCACTACGCCGTAATCCCCAGATGATACAGAGGAATCCAATCCAATGGACTTATTTGTAATCAGTTATCATGTACCTATAGTCCCTCATCAATCTAATATCCTAAAGACCATATACCAAGCATGGTGCTGTTAGACCCATATGGTTTCTACTCGAGTCTCGCTCTAATCGAATTCTCCCGGAGAACTCTTTCTCTCTCAATCTGAATGACCCTAGCCAGGGATTTGTTTGAGCAAGAATACATGGGACATTCCTCTCATGACACTGAGAGTAGATGATCCTCTATCAACACTCAATAGCCCTCGTATGGTTGACTACCACTCCCGAAGACTGACTATGCTAGATCTGCGACATCCAAACCTATAAGTTTGGTATCAAAAAGTGGAGCACTCATACCGGACATCCTTGGTGTCTCAAGTTTAAGGACCAGATACACCATTGGGACCACGGAATCGCTATATGATAATTAGGCATCATTTAGCATCCAGCATTCCGTAAGCGGATCAATCAGTGAACTCATTCTCTAATGAGCACATGTACTGTATCCCCAGTGTCCCCACATGAGCAGCTATGAGACTAATTGCATCTATTATATAGACGGGTATACATCACACCAATCTGTTCGGTTATCTCGATGTCCCTCTCGAGTAACATATGACCGAGATTATTTAGGATCTGTGTTTAAAGGTGAATCGGTCTTATTATTATAATCTCATCATGATCTGATTCCCATTAAATAGATCTAAGGACATCACAATATATATATATATATATATATATATATATATATATATATATATATATATATATATATATATATGTTAGGATCGAGAGCACTAAGAGGGGGGGGGGGTGAATTAGTGCAGCGGAAATCTTACAGCGATTAAAAACGAAAGCTGCATTCGTTCGATAAAAGATTATTATGATGCAAAAGCCGATTTACAGTTTGTATCTAAGTGCAGTTTGCGCAGTTTGCATCTAAATGCAGTTTTGCGTCTAAATGCAGTTTGCGTATAAATGCAGATTGCGTCTAAGCGCAGTTTGCATCTAGGCGCAGTTTGCGTCTAAGCGCAGATTGCGTCTAAGCGCAGTTTGCGTCTAAACACAGTTTGTGTCTAAACACTATTTGTGTCTAAGCGCAGTTTGGGTCTAAACACAGTTTGCGTCTAAGCGCAGTTGGCGTCTAAGCGCAGTTTGCGTCTAAGCGCAGTTTACGTCTAAACGCAGTTTGCGTCTAAACACAGTTTGCGTCTAAACACAGTTTACGTCTAAACGCAGTTTGCGTCTAAACGCAGTTGGCGTCTAAGCGCAGATGACAGTTTGTAGTTATAAATGGAATCAAGACGTAAACGTAAACTGCACAGAAACTCGTTCGTAAAAGCGCAGAAGACAGTTTGCAGTTATAAATGGAATCAAGACGTAAACGTAAACTGCACAGAAACTCGTTCGTAAAAGCGCAGAAGACAGTTCGCAGTTATAAACAGATTCAAGACGTAAATGTAAGCTGTAATGCAAAGATCGTACGAAAACACCTTTTTACGTCTGAATGCAGATTCAGAAAGATTAGAACTTAGAAACTTGTTCGTAAAAGCGCAGAGAGCAGTGGCTATGTAGGAGGTTTGCAGTAATGATAAAGTGCTCAAAATAAACGCAAACCAGAGATTTAGAGTGGTTCGGTCAGTCTTGACCTACTCCACTTTTGGCTTCCTCCACCGGCGAGGTCACCGACGTCAACTAGGGGCCTTCCTTCAATGGGCGAAGGCCAACTGCCCTTTTACAGTTTCTCTCCTTTTGACGGGCTCAGGAGACAACCCTTACAGATCCTTTCTCTCCTCTCTTTACAACTCAAGACTTGAAGAACATAAAAGAGGAGAACTTTAGGACTACACAAATTTGAGCTCTTAGAGTCACTGAAAAGATCAAGAATTCGGTGTGGATCTGTATCTTTTCAGTGCTGAATGGGTGGGGTATTTATAGGCCCCAACCCAATTCAAATTTTGAGCTCAAAATGATCAAATCCCGGAATTCCGGGATCAGGCGGTTGCACCTCTTGACTGGAGAGGTTGCACCGCCCAGTCTCACTGGGAGGCTTAGCCCAGGCGGTGCCACCTCCTGGCTGGGGCGGTGCCACCTCTTTCACTATTTCAGCTCACTTGGTTTGGCTCCAAACTTGGCCCAAACCAGTCCGAACTTGGGCCTAATTGGCCCCTACTTGGGTTATAGGATTAACACCTAATCCTAACCCTAATTAATGTGCTAACTATGATTTTAAAGACATTTTCTAAGCTATTACAAAGTTCGCAAGTCAAGACTTCTTCTGGCGAGCTTCCGGCAAACTTCCGGCGGTCTTCCGATGAACTCTCGGAAACCATTCTGCGGACTCCCGGCAAGCTCCTAGACTTCACAATTTGTTCTTAGCGAGTTCCAACGAGCTTCTTTGGCAAGCTCCGATCTTTCTCGGCGAGCTCCGCGAACTCCCAACGAACCTTCCGGCGAGCTTCCGAAAAACCCTTCGGCAAGCTCCCAACTCATTCTCGGCTAGTTCCGGTAGCATTCCCGACGAACCTTCGGACTTCCGTCAAACTCTCGAACTCGCAACAAATCCTTCGTGCTTGACTCCGACACTTTGTTTTGCTTTATGTCTTCATCGTTATCATAGTTAATCCTGCACAATTAAAACAAAACTTCGATCGAGACAATTAATCCTAAGCAATTAACCAAGTTGTCCGGCATATCATTGGTCCCTCCGCTTCATCTGATTCTTCGGCGCATCGTCCTCTCCTGTGGCCTATTACCCAATCGGCTAGTTGACTCCGCAACTCCGATATCCTTGGCACAATAACCGCTCTTCTTGGCCCGATGCCCGAGTCCACTGCCCGAAGCCTTCTGTCGATACGTCGACCGATCTACCGGCCCGACGTCCAATCTTCTGACATGTTCCTCCGGCACAACATGATTTTCCTGCTTTAATTGTCTCATCCTGATCAAAGCATCCTGCGTCACTCAAAACACATATTAAATCATAAACATATATCAAGTAGTTTCATCATCAAAATACGAGATTCAACAATCTCCCCCTTTTTGATGATGACAACCACTTGATGACGGAGTTAAACCTAACTCCCGGAGTTTAAACAAACTCCCCCTATCAATATGCCATATTGATAGAAACTCTTAGATTCAAAAATCTAAGCAACATGTCATTATAAACGGAGTTAACCTTAACTCCCAGAGTTTAAACAAACTCCCCCTATCAATATGCCATATTGATAGAACCTTGAATTCAAACTGAATTCAAGTCATTGCAATATTCATCATGAATACTTGCAACACGTCAACATGAACATATGCATCACATGTCATGTCATCAACATACTTTCATCAACATACTTCTCCCCCTTTGTCATCAACAAAAAGGAGAAGTATCACAATCAAGTGTTTGTGATATTGGTTCAACTCATTGCATGAAAAACATAATATCAAGTTTTATCATCATGCAATTTTGCTAGAAAATATAGCAAGTTTTATAGCATACAAGATAGCACTTGGTATGAAAATTAGAGATGTTCAAGATAGCAAGTTCTACATCATGCAAGCTAGCAAATTAGAGATGTTCAAGAAGGCAACTCTTGCTTCTTGAAATATGAAAATTTTGTCCACTTTGCTAGATGCGCAAGTTAGCATATTTTGCTTCTTGAGATAGGCAAGATAGCACCTTTGTTCTTTTTGTTTCTTAAGATGTTCAAGATAGCAATTTCTTCTCTTTTGAGAAGTGAAAATTTGCTTTCTTCTTGAATTGTGCATGCAAGTTATCTCCTCCTTAGTCATTATCAAAAAGAAGGGAAAACCCTTTATGTCAATTTCTAAATCATGACAAAGGTGAGTAATCATTCAAAATTCCATAATTGAGATAAACCTTGAATTCAAATCAAGGCAATTTTAATCAAGGTTCATATCATATGCAATACATTACGTAGAAAGCATAAGTATTGCATGCATCATTTTAGCAACAAATCGTAGCATTTCATCACATGGCAAGATATCATCAAGTAGAATTACGATGCAAGTTCTTGATATCTTAACATGATGAAAATTCAAATATGGCACTTATAGTATCAATTCATATATTTCTCCCCCTTTATCATCAACAAAAGGAGAAGTAGCTCTAGCTATTTTAAAATATATGCAAGTTTTTATAACATGAAGCTATATTTTCATCACAACATATAAGCACAAAAGCATAGCAAGATTCTTAGGTTCAATCATGGCAATTCAACACTTGCTTCATGTGCAAGATTGCACTTGCTTTTCTTTGCATGTTCTAACTAGCAAAAGTTTCTCCCCTTTGTTTTTGTCGAAAAGAAGGGAGAAATCAATGGCCAAAAATTTTTAATTATTATACAGGCCATATTACAAAATCTTGTCATGATATCAAGAAAGTTCAAGAAGGACATGATCCATTCAACAAATCCTTTTAATAGGGCAAAGGAATTATATAACCAAGAATAATGATTAAAATATTTCAATATCATAGATCAAGTCATGATTCGTGATTCATCATAAAGCAAATTAATTTTCAGTCATCACATAAGGCATTTAAAGAATTTTTGAAACATAGAAGAATGATTAATTTAAGCATTTAATGTTTCAATCAAAATCAAGTCATGAATACCAATACTTTCATATTGTGAGTATCAATTCATGAATACCAAAAGATATTATTTGTGATTTCAATTTTGCAAGATCATGATTATGATTTAGACATAACTTATTCAAATCAAATCGTCAACTTGAAACTCATAATCAAGTCATTAAAATTAATTTCGAAATTCATAAAATATCATGAAATCAAAAGACAAGTTGCATTTCATTTGAAGAACTCCTTTTTGATAAATGAACGATCTTGATTTATAAAGAGCTTCATGTTATAATTATCAAGATCATGATTTTAATAATTATTCTCTTTAGCAAAAAATCACAAAAGCACTTTATTTTTGCATAAGAAATCTCATTGTATTATGATTTATAAATTCTTTTTCTGCACATGAATCATAGGAGATATGTATGTGAAACAAATCTTTGCAGACACTATCATTCATATTTCAAGATGGAATTTATAAGCAGGAATCATTTCATCAAATCCATTTTAGAAAAATATTTTTCAAAAGTGTATGAGAAAATCCGATTGTTAGGATACCAATTGTTAAGTGAATCCGAAAATGAAATTAGTACTTTCATGCATTCGGATAAGATTTTGCTATAGATTTTCAAGTTCAATTATGAAGATAAAACATGCTCATGATCATAAAAATTTATGTATCCAAAACATATAATTTCCAACATGTTATAGTGTAAAATCATCATGGCAATTAAGTGTTTTGAACATTGAATCAAGAATGTCCGAAAAATAATCTTAACACGTTCATGCATTCGAGCACATTTTTGCCATAGTTTTTCAAATATACTTATGAGAATAACACATGCTTATCATCGGCTTAAAATCTCATGCATAAAATTGTTATTCAAAATATTTAATTTCATCATTATGCATTTCTTCAAATCAAACATGATCTTTAATCAAAATCGAGAAATAACAATGGAAATCAACGTAATACGCATTATTACTTCTTAACCATGATTTCATATTTTCAATCAAGATCATTTTATTTGTTTATCATAAAATATGCAATATTATCATTTTCGAAATTACTTAGTATGATCATAATAATATTTTTTTAACATGTAATTTTTAAGAAAATTAATTCTAAACTAAAAGAGAAAAATACATCATGAAAGCATCAAGTAATTTCAAAATAAATTAGGGGGATTTCGATTACCTCATCATTGTAGGCTGTTAAGGCGTAGTTTGCCGCCTTGCTTTTGTTGACTTTCTCTTCTTCGGAGGAGCTCGATTCATCCAAATTTTTGTTCTTCTTCTTGTGTTTAAAGCAAGTAGTTCGATTCTTTTTGCTTTTTAATTTTCATTTCATTTGTAGTTTAAGTTCACCATCACTTGAGCTTATGCTCAAGTGGTCTTCAAATGTTCTATGTCCCAAATCCTTCCTGTTCTTTGGAAGGTTGTCTTGTTCATCATTGTCCTCATCACTTGAGTCATCGCTCAAGTGGCATTCATTTGTCCAGAGTTCCAAATCCTTCCTGTTCTTTGGAAGGTAATTGTGTTCAACATGTTCATCATATGCATTGTGCACCATTTCATATGTCATCAATGAACCAATTAGTTCTTCAAGTGGTAAGTTGTTTAGGTTTTTAGCTTCTTGTATTGCAGTTACTTTTGAATCCCACTTCTTAGAAAGAGAACGCAAAATCTTGTTTACGAGTTCAAAGTCCGAAAAATATTTTCCAAGAGCTCTTAAACTATTGACGACATCCGTGAAACGGGTGTACATGTCGCCTATAGTCTCGCTTGGTTGCATTTGAAAAAGCTCGAAATCATGCAATAAAAAGTTAACTTTCGAGTCTTTGACACTACTAGTTCCCTCGTGCGTGATTTCAAGTGTTCGCCAAATGTCAAAAGCTGTTTCGCACGTAGAAATCCGATTGAACTCATTTTTGTCCAAAGCGCAAAATAAGGCATTCATAGCCTTTGCGTTTAAAGAGAAATACTTCTTCTCCAAATCCGACCATTCGTTCGTCGGTTTAGAGGGAAGTTGAAAACCGTTTTCAACGATATTCCATAAATCCAGATTTAGAGAAATCAAGAAAACTCTTATTCGAGTTTTCCAATAAGTGTAGTCCAATCCGTTAAAGAACGATGGACGAAAGACCGAAAAGCCCTCTTGAAGAGCCATTTCTCTCGGGTGTAAATCCGAAATGAGAAATACCCCGCTCTGATACCAATTGTTAGGATCGAGAGCACTAAGAGGGGGGGGGGGGGTGAATTAGTGCAGCGGAAATCTTACAGCGATTAAAAACGAAAGCTGCGTTCGTTCGATAAAAGATTATTATGATGCAAAAGCCGATTTACAGTTTGTATCTAAGTGCAGTTTGCGCAGTTTGCATCTAAATGCAGTTTTGCGTTTAAATGCAGTTTGCATCTAAATGCAGATTGCGTCTAAGCGCAGTTTGCATCTAGGCGCAGTTTGCGTCTAAGCGCAGATTGCGTCTAAGCGCAGTTTGCGTCTAAACACAGTTTGCGTCTAAACACAGTTTGCGTCTAAGCGCAGTTTGCGTCTAAACACAGTTTGCGTCTAAGCGCAGTTGGCGTCTAAGCGCAGTTTGCGTCTAAGTGCAGTTTACGTCTAAACGCAGTTTGCGTCTAAACACAGTTTACGTCTAAACACAGTTTACGTCTAAACGCAGTTTGCGTCTAAACGCAGTTGGCGTCTAAGCGCAGATGACAGTTTGCAGTTATAAATGTAATCAAGACGTAAACGTAAACTGCACAGAAACTCGTTCGTAAAAGCGCAGAAGAAAGTTTGCAGTTATAAATGGAATCAAGACGTAAACGTAAACTGCACAGAAACTCGTTCGTAAAAGCGCAGAAGACAGTTCGCAGTTATAAACAGATTCAAGACGTAAATGTAAGCTGCAATGTAAAGATCGTACGAAAACACCTTTTTACGTCTGAATGCAGATTCGGAAAGATTAGAACTTAGAAACTTGTTCGTAAAAGCGCAGAGAGCAGTGGCTATGTAGGAGGTTTGTAGTAATGATAAAGTGCTCAAAATAAACGCAAACCAGAGATTTAGAGTGGTTCGGTCAGTCTTGACCTACTCCACTTTTGGCTTCCTCCACCAGCGAGGTCACCGACGTCAACTAGGGGCCTTCCTTCAATGGGCGAAGGCCAACTGCCCTTTTACAGTTTCTCTCCTTTTGATGGGCTCAGGAGACAACCCTTACAGATCCTTTCTCTCCTCTCTTTACAACTCAAGACTTGAAGAACAGAAAAGAGGAGAACTTTAGGACTACACAAATTTGAGCTCTTAGAGTCACTGAAAAGATCAAGAATTCGGTGTGGATCTGTATCTTTTCAGTGCTGAATGGGTGGGGTATTTATAGGCCCCAACCCAATTCAAATTTGGAGCTCAAAATGATCAAATCCCGGAATTCCGGGATCAGGCGGTTGCACCTCTTGACTGGAGAGGTTGCACCGCCCAGTCTCGCTGGGAGGCTTAGCCCAAGCGGTGCCACCTCCTGGCTGGGGCGGTGCCACCTCTTTCACTATTTCAGCTCACTTGGTTTGGCTCCAAACTTGGCCCAAACCAGTCCGAACTTGGGCCTAATTGGCCCCTACTTGGGTTATAGGATTAACACCTAATCCTAACCCTAATTAACGTGCTAACTATGATTTTAAAGACATTTTCTAAGCTATTACAAAGTTCGCAAGTCAAGACTTCTTCTGGCGAGCTTCCGGCAAATTTCCGGCGGTCTTCCGATGAACTCTCGGAAACCATTCTGCGGACTCCCGGCAAGCTCCTAGACTTCACGATTTGTTCTTAGCGAGTTCCAAAGAGCTTCTTTGGCAAGCTCCGATCTTTCTCTGCGAGCTCCGCGAACTCCCAACGAACCTTCCGGCGAGCTTCCGAAAAACCCTTCGGCAAGCTCCCAACTCATTCTCGGCTAGTTCCGGTAGCATTCCCGACGAACCTTCGGACTTCCGTCGAACTCTCGAACTCGCAACAAATCCTTCGCGCTTGACTCCGACACTTTGTTTTGCTTTATGTCTTCATCGTTATCATAGTTAATCCTGCACAATTAAAATAAAACTTCGATCGAGACAATTAATCCTAAGCAATTAACCAAGTTGTCCGGCATATCATTGGTCCCTCGACGCTTCGTCTGATTCTTCGGCGCATCATCCTCTCCTGCGGCCTATTACCCAATCGGCCAGTTGACTCCGCAACTCCGATATCCTTGGCACAATAACCGCTCTTCTTGGCCCGATGCCCGAGTCCACTGCCCGAAGCCTTCTATCGATACGTCGACCGATCTACCTGCCCGACGTCCAATCTTCTGACATGTTCCTCCGGCACAACATGATTTTCCTGCTTTAATTGTCTCATCCTGATCAAAGCATCCTGCGTCACTCAAAACGCAGATTAAATCATAAACATATATCAAGTAGTTTCATCATCAAAATACGAGATTCAACAATATATATATATATATATGTATATGCGTATATGTATATGTGTATATATATATATATATATATACATATATATATATATACAAACATATGTTAGGATCGGAGCGGCACTAAGAGGGGGGGGGGGGGTGAATTAGTGCAGCGGTAAAGTGCGATAAACTTTTGACGATTTAAACACTTTCGAAAACTTCGTACGATAAAAGTAACGTTTTCGTTTGAAACCGTTTCGATTGCGTTTTAACTTGAAGGGATAAGTAAGACGGAGACAAAGAAGTAGAGCATTAAAGTGCAAATGGTTTGCAGTAATATAAATGAAAATAAGTAAATGCAAACCAGAGATCACGCCGATTTTACAGTGGTTCGGTCAAATGACCTACATCCACTTGCGAGGCCCCTCTTCGATGAGGCTCCCACCTTCCACTAGCAAATCTCTTGAAGGGGAAGGGTAAATACCCCTCTTACAACTTTTTACAAGCGGTTCACTCTCTTACAGATTTTCAGCAAGAAAGAAGGAGTTGAACACTAGCAAATTGAAGACAAGACTAGCAAAGACGTTTCTAAGACCTTTCTCTCAATCAATTGCTTCTCAAAAAGTTGTAATCCCAGCTGAGATTTGAGGGGTATTTATAGGCCTAAAGAGGATTCAAATTTGGGCTCCAAAATTTGAATTCTCTTTGGGTTCCCGATGCTGGCGGTGCCACCGCCTGTCAGTGGTGGTGCCACCGCTTGTCAGTGTCAGACACTGACAGTGGAGAGCCCAAGCGGTGCAACCACCTGGCTCTCGGGTTCTGGGCGGTGCCACCGCCCAGCTCTCGGGTGTTGGGCGGTGCAACCGCCTAGTCTGGCGGTGCCACCGCCAAACCCTTCGGTTCACTGGTTGGGCTTCAAATTTAGCCCAAACCAAGTCTAATTTTGGGCCCAGTTGGCCCCTAACCAGGATATAGGGTTATCTCTTAATCCTAATCCTAATTATAAGTGAACTACATAACAAAAAAAATATCCTAAGCAAGTTTTCCACCGCGAACGTCGAGTCTTGTTCCGGCGAGCTTTCCGACGAACTTCTTCCGACGGACTCCGAGCATGCTCTCGATCTTGTGATGACTTTAACGAGTAGCCAAGCCTTCTCGGTGATCGCCGTGAACCTCCGACGATCTCTTCGGTGAACTTCCGAAAATTCCGACAGGTTCCTGATTTCTTCTCGGTTGGTTCCGGCAGCATCTCCGACGATTCTTCGGACTCTTAAACGTCCATCGAACTTGACTCCGGTATTCTTGCTTTGTGTTTTCTGGTTATCATAGTTAATCCTGCACACTTAACTCAATAATATGGATTAGATCAATTAACCCATCAATTGATTTTATCATCAAAATCTAAGATTCAACAATCTCCCCCTTTTTGATGATGACAATCAATTGATGACGGAGTTAAACATAACTCCCCCTATCTATATGCCATATTATGAGAAGATAAAACCACTTGAATTCCATCCCATTGAATTCAAGCATAAACCGATAAGGTCTAACCGTAGAATTTCTCGTTATTCTCATTTAGCATAAGTAAATGCGAAACTTCGATGAAAATCATTTTCAAGTCGAGTGATAAGAGACAATTTTTACTACGATAGGAGATAAAGATTTTCAACATGAATTTCATGATATACATGTTAGACATGCTTTTAATATGATCAATCAATCTTGCGATATTCTCAAAGATTTTGCAAGGCATATAAGACATTCATATCACACAAGCTTTTTTGCAATTCATATAAGTCATGCTATCAAAATGGTACAAGTCATCACTTTTCTCCCCCTTTGTCATCAACAAAAAGGGAATGAGACTTGAAGCACATAATTTGTGATTATAACATCAGGAATTCAGCATTGATCATACAAAAATTTTATCATTCAAAATTAAGTATGCTAAAATATTTACGCAGAGTTCATCTTAAAGGAAAATTCAGCATTCATCCATTTTATCAAATCTCTTCTTTCTATAAATAACAAAAATTGTAGATGTACAAGGAAGTGATTGTGATGAAAAAAAAATTTCAAGTAATAACTCCAATAAGTCAAGATCATAATTCGAATATAAATCCATTCAAATTCAATTCATCAACTTGAAACTCATAATCAAGCCATCAAAATCAATTTTGAGATTCATAAAATATCATAAAATCATTAATCTTGATCAGATGGGAGCAGTGTTTGACTCAAGATAGGATAAGATAATTTAACATGTCATTTAGAATCGAAAGAGAAGGATCAGATTCACCGAGGAACGGAGAGAGGATGAAAAACTTTACGAAAACTCCATTCAAACAAGTTTATTCTTAGGGATAATTTAACATACCTAATTCCCTTCTAATGAATTCAAATTGGTCTTCATTCAAAGCTTTTGTAAATATATCTGCTAATTGATGCTTTGTGTCAATGAATTCTAGAACAACATCATTGTTAAGGATATGATCGCGTATGAAATGATGCCTAACGTCGATGTTCTTAGTTCTAGAGTGCTGAATTGGATTTTTAGTAAGACATATGGCACTAGTATTATCACACTTTATGGGAATATTTTTAAAGTGAATTCCATAGTCTTCTAATGTATTTTTCATCCAAACAACTTGTGCACAGCATGCACTTGCAGTAATGTACTCGGCTTCCGCCGTAGATAGTGCAACTGAATTTTATTTCTTGAAAGTCCAAGAAACAAGTGTATGTCCTAAAAATTGGCATGTTCCGGATGTACTTTTTCTATCTATCCTGCATCCGCCAAAATCGGCATCTGCATAAGCTATTAAATCGAATTTTTCAGATTTTGGATACCACAATCCTAAATATGGAGTTCCTTTAAGATACCTAAATATTCTTTTAACACTCTTAAGATGAGATAATTTAGGATTAGATTGATACCTAGCGCAAAGTCCTACACTAAACATAATATCCGGTCTAATCGCGGTGAGTTAGAGTAGACTACCTATCATTCCCCTATATGTTTTTTGATCGAAATTTTCACTATTTTCATCCATATCTAACTTAGTCGAAGTACTCATAGGGGTGTTTATTGCTTTTGAATTATCCATGTTAAATCATTTTAACAATTCTAATATATATTTAGATTGGTTAAAGAAATATACCATCACTAAGTTGTTTGATTTGTAATCCCAAAAAGAAAGTTAATTCACCCATTAAACTCATTTCAAATTCATGACTCATACATTTGGCAAATGATTCACATAGTGATTCGTCCGAAGAGCCAAAAATAATATCGTCAACATAAATTTGCACAATAAGAAATTTTTTTTTTAAAATATTTGATAAACAATATAGTATCAACCTTGTCTTTGGTAAAATTATTTAAAATAAGGAAGGAACTAAGCCTTTCATACCAAGCTCTAGGAGCTTGTTTCAAGCCATAGAGAGCCTTAGTCAATTTGAATACATGATTAGGAAGAAGAGAATTTTCAAATCTGGGAGGTTGTTCGACATATACTTCTTCGGAAATAAAACCATTCAAGAAGGCACTTTTGACATCCATTTGAAATAGTTTAAAATTATTACTTCTAGCATAGGCAAGGAGCATCCTTAGGGCTTCTAATCGAGCCATGGGAGCGAAGGTCTCTTCGTAATCGATACCTTCTTCTTGGTTGAAACCTTTGGCCACTAATCTAGCCTTGTTTCTAACCACGATACAATTTTGGTCTTGCTTGTTTCTAAAGACCCATTTAGTACCAATGACTAAATGGTCACTAGGTCTAGGAACAAGCTTCCATACCTTATTCCTCTCAAATTGATTCAATTCCTCTTGCATTGCAATAACCCAAAAATCATCTTTTATGGCCTCGTCAATGCATTTAGGTTCGATTTGAGAAAGGAAGGCGGCGTTAGCAAAAAATTCATGAAAGAGGAACGAGTTTGAACCCCTTTTGATGTATCTCCTATAATTAGCTCCTTTGGATGAGCATCTATATACTTCCATTCCTTGGGTAAGGAAATTTCGGAAGAAGGTGCATCCAAGTTGCTATTTTGAGGAGGGGGTTCATTTAAATTCAAATTATCAAAACCAAGATCATCATCAAAATCATTTTTCTTTAAATTAGAAATTTCATTAAAAACTACATGAATAGACTCTTCTATTACTAAGGTTCTTTTGTTAAAAACCCGAAAAGCCTTAGAAACGGAAGAGTAACCAAGAAAGATGCCTTCATCGGATTTAGCATCAAATTTTCCTAAGGCATCCCTTTCATTCAAAATAAAGCATTTACAACCGAAAACTTTAAAATAGGAAATATTTGGTTTTTTGTTATTCCATAATTCATAGGGAGTTTTTGATAGGGATGGTCTTATTAGGACCCTATTCATGATGTAGCAAGCCGTATTTACGGCTTCGGCCCAAAAATACTTGGGTAGACTATGTTCATTTAACATCGTTCTTGCCATTTCTTATAGGTTTCTATTTTTTCTTTCAAATACTCCATTTTGTTGGGGATTCCTCGGAGTGGAGAAGTTGTGATTGTATCCATTAACTTCACAAAAATTTTGAAAGTCATGGTTTTGAAATTCGCCACCGTGATCACTCTGAATTGATGAAATCATGAAACCTTTTTCGTTCTGAGTGAGTTTACAAAATTTAGAGAAACACTTGAAGCAATCACTTTTGTGAGCTAAGAAATAGGTCCAAGTGTATCTAGTATAGTCATCCACAATTACAAACGCATATTTGCTTCCTCCTAGACTTGTCGTGTCAATTGGTCCAAATAAGTCCAAATGAATCAATTGTAATGGTCTAGTGGTGCTAATTTGTGTTTTTGGTTTGAAACTAGTTTTTATTTGTTTACCTAGTTGATATGCATCGCATACTTTGTCCTTAATAAACTTTATATTTGGAATTCCTCACACTAATTCTCTAGATGAGATCTTATATTTGGAAGCCAAGCATCATCATTTAAAGCGGAGAAGCACATTTCATTACTTAGTTCATCAAGGTTGATGGTGTAGACATTATTTTGTTTTAATGCAATCATAGTTTTGTTATGGTTTGGTTTTTCAATAATACACACATTTGATTCAAATCTAACGATATAACCTTTATCGCATAATTAACTAACACTCAAGAGATTATATTTCAATCCATTAATTAGTAAGACATTATCAATAGAAAATTTTAATTTGTTACCTATGGTTCCCTTGCCAATGATTTTGCCTTGGTTGTTGTCTCCGAAGGTGACGTACCCTTCTTCTTTGCTAGTGAGTATAGAGAAATAAGATGGATCTCCAGTCATATATCTTGAGCATCCACTATCTAGATACCATCTCCTGCTCCTAGCTTGTGATGGTGTATATTTCTACGAGAAGGGATTATTTTTAGGTACCCATTTTCTTTTGGGTGCCTTAAAAACTGATTTAACTTGTTCATCATATTGCATAGAATTGATCATGGTTCCTTTAGGAATCCAAATTAGTTTGTTGGGACTAATTTTCTTGAATGGACATTTATAAGTTTTATGTCCATATTTGCAACAAAAGTTGCAATTGCTTTGGTGCTGAACATGTAAGATGGGGCCTTTAATGAAGGTGGTTGGATTTTGGTGAGGACTTCTCACAAATCCGATTCCACTTCTTTTAGGAACGTGACCCTTATTTGTAAGGATCATGTTCAAAGATTTGCTACCAACCTCGAATTTCTTCAAGGTGTCCTTAAGTAGCAAGTTCTCCTTTTGGAGAGATTCTAGATCATGACATTTTATACATGGAGCTAAACTGTCATGATATTCAGTTTTTAATTTATCGATATCACAAGTGAGACTATCATGCTCCTTTTTTAGCAATTTGTATTTTCTACTAATTATCTTACATTCATCAAATAACTCATGGAAAGCATTTAATAATTCATGATAAGGTAAATTTGCATCAATTAAATCCGTTACCTCTTCTCCGATGGCCATTAGGGCGTAATGAGCAACTTGCTCGGTGTTGGACTCCTCTTCGTCGGACGCGCTTGAATCATCCATGTTGCCTTGAGCGCCTTCTTCTTTGATGTTCTCTTTTTGGCTTGAGGATAATCGTTCTTGTAGTGTCCCGATTTTTTGCACTCATAGCAAATCACTTGGTCCTTCTTGTGTTCGAATTTATTTTTTATATTATTTTTAAATTTGTTCTTTCCTAAATATTTTTTAAAATTTTGAGTCAAAAGTGTAATGTCATTGTCACTGTCCTCATCACTTGATGTTCCTTTCAAGTGGTCTTCTTGTGATGTGAGTGCCATATCCTTCCTGTTCTTTGGAAAGGGGTTCTCGAGCTCGTCATGAGCTTGACATGTCATTTCGTAGGTCATTAGAGACCCAATAAGTTCTGCAAGAGGGAATGTTTTAAGGTCTTTAGCCTCTTGAATTTGTTAGGATCGAGAGCACTAAGAGAGGGGGGGTGAATTAGTGCAGCGGAAAACTTTCTGCGATTAAAATCGAAAGCTGCGTTCAAACGATAAAAACAACTTCTGTATGAAAGTTGATACTAAGCAAGGTTAAAGTCAATCTATGCAGGCAGTTTGCAGCTATGATGAAAACCAGAATATCGGCACAAACTGAAATCCGACGTTCGTACGAAGAAACTGATTTACGTCTAAATGCTGATTCGTAAATCACTTGATTAGATAAGACACAGTTTAAGCAGGAGTACAAAGGCAGTGTGCAGTTATGGTAAAGCTCAAAACGTAAACGCAATATGCAATATGATGATCATACGAAAAAGCAGATTTACATCTAAACGCAGATTTATGTCTAAAAGCATATTTACGTCTAAACACAGATTTACGTCTAAACCTTGAAACTCGTTCGTAAAATCGCAGAGGGCAGTAGGCTATTGAGAAGTTTGCAGTGAAGGTAAAATGCTCAAAGGAAATGCAAACCGAGATTTAGAGTGGTTCGGTCAATCTTGACCTACTCCACTTTTGGCTTCCTCGACCGACGAGGTCACCAACGTCAACTAGAGGCCTTCCTTCAATAGGCGAAGGCCAATCACCCTCTTACAGATTCACTCCTTTTGACGGGCTTAGGAGACAACCCTTACGGAAGTTTTCTCTCCTCTCTTTACAACTCAAACTTTGAAGAACAGAAAGAGGAGAACTGGCAGTTTTGAGCTCTAAGAACCACAGAAAGACAGCAAGATTTCGAGTGTGTGTTCTGTGCTTTCAGTGCTGAATGGGTGGGGTATTTATAGGCCCCAACCCAGTTCAAATTTGGAGCTCAAATCTGTCAATTCCCGGAATTCCGGGATCAGGCGGTTGCACCTCCTGACTAGGGCGGTTGTACCGCCTGGCAGAGCTTGAAGACTGAGCCTCTGGGCGGTGCCACCTCTGTCAGGGGCGGTTGCACCTCTCTGCCAGAGCTCGAAGACCGAGCTCAGGCGGTTGCACCGCCTGACTGGGGAGGTTGCACCGCCTGACTGGGGAGGTTGCACCGCCTGGCAGAGCTCGAAACTTGAGCTCTGGTGGTGCTACCTCTTGACAGAAGAGGTTGCACCGCCCAGTCTCGCTCGGAGACTGAGCCCGGGGCGGTTGCACCTCCCACAGCAATCAGGGTCTGAATGGGTTAATCCATTCGGCCTAATTTGATTCTTTCAGGGGCCCAATTGCCCCAAGATTAAGCTAATGGGATCACCTCCCATTTCTAACTTAATCAATGTGCTAACTACGATTATTTCCTAAGACATATTCTGCAGCTTACTCCGGTGCGTCAATCGCTTCTTCCGGCGAGTTTCCGGTAAACTTCCGTCGATCATCCGACGAACCCTCGGTGATCCTCCTGCGGACTTCCGGCAAACTCCTAGACTTGCGACGATCCACTTGGCAAGTTCCGACGAGCTCCTTTGGCAAGCTTCTGGACTTCTCAGATTTGTTCCCGCAGAACCTCCGACGACTGTCCGAACTTTCGTCGAGCTCTCAAACTCCCAACGTGATCATTGTCATGACTCCGGCGCAACTCCTACTGTATGTCTTTCTTCCATCGTAGTTAATCCTGCACACTTAAAACAAAAACTTCGATCAAGATAATTAATCCTAAGCAATTAACCAAGTTGTCCGGCATGTCATTGGTCCCTCGATGCTTCGTCCGATTCTTCGACGCATTGTCCTTTCCTGCAGCCTATTGCCCAATCGGCCAGTTGACTCCGCAACTCCGATATCCTTGGCACAATACCCGCTCTTCTTGGCCCGATGCCCGAGTCCATGGCCCGAAGCCTTCTGTCGATACGTCGACCGATCCACCGGCCCGACGTCCAATCTTCTAACATGTTCCTCCAGCACAACATGATTTTCCTGCTTTAATTGTCTCATCCTGATCGAGGCATCCTGCGTCACTCAAAACGCAGATTAAATCATAAACATATATCAAGTAGTTTCATCATCAAAATACGAGATTCAACAGAATTGTCGTAAATTTTGGATCCCAACTTTTAGGGAGGGATCTTAAGATTTTAGTTACTAGTTCAAAGTTAGTAAAATCTTTACCAAGCGCTTTGAGTCCATTGATGACATCCGTGAACCAGATGTACATGTCTTCGATGGACTCACTTGGTTTCATTTGGAAAAGTTCGTAAGAGTGCACAAGGATGTTGATTTTGGACTCTTTCACTCGGCTAGTGCCTTCATGAGTGACCTCAAGAGTTCTCCAAATATCAAAAGCCGAATCATAAATTGAAACACGATTAAATTCATTTTTGTCTAGTGCACAAAACAAGGCATTCATAGCCTTTGCGTTTAAAGCAAAAACCTTCTCTTCCGATTCATTCCATTCGCTCATCGGAAGAGAAGATTTTTGAAATCCGTTTTCAACAACAGTCCAAAGCTTGAAATCCATAGAAATGAGGAAGATCCTCATACGAGTCTTCCAATAAGTATAATCCGACCCATTAAACAAGGGTGGACGTGTGATAGAATGACCCTCATGTATGCCGGAGTAAGCCATCTCTCTTAGGTATCAAACCAAATATGAGAGTGAGCCTAGCTCTGATACCAATTGTTAGGATCGGAGCGGCACTAAGAGGGGGGGGGGGGGGGTGAACTAGTGCAGCGG